>NC_045735.1:29640132-29645491 GCF_008692095.1 Etheostoma spectabile | reverse complement strand
GTTCACTGTAATGAGATGGAACCAGCAGCAAAGTAATGAACTTATAAAGCTGGCAGCCAACAACCATGGCATTGTGGACTTTGTCAACAGTTGGTCTTTATGATGCATCTCTACCTGCAGATAAACAGCTTGAATCTGACTGAAGTAAGTCTTTAATTTGGCAAAGAACTTACAACAGGTAGCCATATTGGTATCACTTAGATTACAGTCATTTATTTGCTATGATAGGTGGAAGTCGTTACAAGTTTCGGAACTTCCGACAGGTGGCAAAGCCAACACCTGGAAGTGAATGGTCTTACATTTTGTTTTTTTCATGCAGTGCCTTTCAGTTTGCAGTGAGAAATGTCCCCAGGACTCGCAAGGTTCTCCAAAAGGAAGCCTGTTTGCTGCTATGACTGTTCAAGATGTCAGAGGGGAGAAATAAGCACCGTTACAGGTGTAGTAATGTTGATAAAATGTCACAAATGGTCGTTAAGGGTCAGCTGACTTAAATAAAAAGAAATTGCCTAGTATTTCAGTGGTATGTGAGCATGTAGATTTTGGATTTATTTTAGAGGTATGGACTCTCTCTCTCTCTCTGAAACTGTAAATGCAGTGAGAGTGGATGAAATTGTGTTTGTCCAGCAGCCCGTAAAATTGTGACATTTGAAAAATATTATGATGCACAGTTATTAAGAATAAAAGAAAAGAAACATAATTTTAAAGAGTAATTCCTGTTGCTGTATCTTGTAAAACACAATTTTATTCATGTGAAACCATGCTGAACACCTTAGATTTGTCTTAAGGCTTTCATTATTTGAGAAACTGGGTGTCGGGTTTGTATGCATCACAAATAACAAACATAAGACAAACAAAATCTAAGTTTTCCTCGCCACTGTCGCACTGTTGCTTGCTCTGGAGGAAACTAGAGAACTGTTGGGTCCTTGTGGATTCTGGAGTGTGTCTAGACCTGCTCTACTGTAAGTGTCTTGAGGATAACTCTTGTTGTGATTTGATACATAAATAAAATTGAATGAATTGAACTAAATGTATAAGGTCTAAAACTGCTTTAATGATATTATTTCAGATTCCATCACCTGTGTGCAATGCACCCTGAGTTCTGGTCAAATGAGAGAAGAGATGCTTGTGTGAAGAAGGAGGCAGAGTTGCTATCATATGAAGAGATTAGGGAGCGCTGCTAACTGCAGCATCCTTATTGGAACAGGCTTCACTGCTGTGTGGCATTCATTTCTTCCGATACAGGAAAACTCCTATTAGTCGGCCAACAACTCTGAGCTGAGCTTCTCTGTCTTCTCCTTGACTCTGTGTTTCCTGTGTTCTCTGACCTTCCTAGGCCCCCTCTATTGGTCCGCATGCTGCGACACACAGCTTATGGCATCACCTTTGTTCTCTGTATCTTTGGTTCTGGGGAAAAACTATATGGTGTTAAGTGGCCTTCAGGGCCACCTTCCAGGTAGTAATGTTATAAATGGTTTGGGCCGCCACAGAAACTCACTGTTGTGGGTTTCACTCTCATACACGTTATCATATGTATCCTCTGGTTAACAATTTCTCCTCCTTTTCCATTAAGAATTTGACTGAATTAAGCACAAAATCATCTGAGAGTGTGCTCGGGCTCAGCTGTAGGTTTTTGGGCATGTACTTGGGTACATAGGACTTCTGGCCTGTTATGTTTCATTCTTGCTTTTCTGGCCCGAAACTGCCTGATAACTTCACTGAAGCCAAATTTATCACCTTCAGCATGCTGATTTCTGCGCTGTCTGGTTACTTTTATCCCAGCGATATGTAAGCTCTCTGGGAGTTCAGCGTTCTGTGGAGATATTTGCTATTCTGGCCTCCAGTTTGGACTGCGCTTTTGTATTTTAATTCCGAAGGTTATATACTTACTGAAACCAGAGAAAAATACCAAAGAATAGATGGAAGGAGGCACTAAAGTCTTTTAAAAACTTAATAGTATACAGCAGATATCATCTATGTTCATTACTTGTGTCAAGTAGACCTTCATGTAGACTCTACCTTATTTTATCTTAATTGTATGCTGTAATATTTCTCCACTGTATAATTTGTGAAATTTCATAGTAATGTGGCAGCCTTTTTTAGTTACAACTATATATGAATTGGATCATAAATACTGTCTTTGTCACTGGGTGTATCAGAAACTACACAGCTTTTACACCCATGTACTGAGTGGCTCATCTTTATTATCTTACAAAACCAAAAAAATGATGTTATTACGTGCATTGTAGGTCTCACATGTATACTAATCAAAAAAAATCTATAACTGCCCAACCAACATCTGTTGAGGTTTTTAGTCTTTTTTTTTACCCTGATACCAGATTATATTTTTTCTGATATACTAGCATGTTGTAAATAGAATGCTGTATGTGGTCATCTTTCAAAATGCAGGATAGGATACAGGAAACAAGATAGTGTGTGGTTAGAAACTGATCGAAATAACAACCGGTAACTGACACCAGAAGATGTCCCACTGTATCAATGGCCCTATAGGCAAAAATCGGTCCGTAGGGCATGTACTAAACAGGATGCCAAGCTCATGCTTTTGCTATCAAAGGCTGCTATAAGTGACTTTGGGCTCCTAAACCTGGGTTGTGAGGCATCCTTGACCAGATGACATTTATAGATCCTGCTAAGGGTCTACCGCAGGGTCTCGTTGCTAGTGTGATCATTCCGCGAATGCCCAGAGGTACACTAATCAGATGCCTTACCACTCGGCTCTTTCTACGCAAAGCAGCAGTGTGCCTACTCTGAGATCATGCTACAATGCTGAGCTCTTTAACCCTAGTCCAGAGTGTACCCTATAGTGGGTAACTTTTTGGCCGCATTTGTATTCCGTAGTGACCATTGGTGAGGATTGTGCCTAATTTGACCACTTTACAAAGCTTTGTCCTTGGATATTAGACCAAATACGAAATACAGTTTTTTATCGCTTTTTATTTGAAATTGTGGGGTTCTTCTTTGCAATACATTGGAGTGTGCTAAGTTACATTGTCAGCCAAGTTAGTCAGAGATGCAATTTGGAGGCCGCCCAATATCAGACACTCTCCTCCCTTGCAGAGGCCGCAGAAGAGCTAAACTGCACCTGGCCTAAAAAACGTTAGTGTAAGGCCTTTTCTACCTGACTGTTCGTGCTTCAGGGCTTCAGTGAGCCTAAGAGTGGAATCCTCTAAATTTACATAAACTTTTCACCCTGAATTATTTTTCATTACAATTAGTAACGTTAAAGTATAAATTGTTGCCTCCATAGAACGTAGAATAATATTAAACAAGGAGAAATACCTTTTTACCCCACAAATATTCTCATAATGTACGACGTAATAATCCAGAATGGCTAATGCAAAGACTGTGTTATATGTTTGGTAACTCCTTCCTCTCAACCCCGCCTTGTGAGTCCACACGACATAAACTCACTGTTCTATTGTTAATGCTATACCAAAACATGCATAAAGAGCGGTTGTGCTTTTGATTACATTATTGTTATGGGATGCAACCTAGTGGTTTAGCTCTCGTCAGACAGTATGGTTCTGGACACGTGGCCAGAGCAGGGTTGGTCCTCTTACAACTGTGTATTGTGGTTTGTCTCTCGGCGAGGAGCTGGTGTCAGAAGGAGAGGGATCTCTGAAGAACCCCCAGATATCTATGATGGGGACATTATGTTGGGGGGAATCTCTCTTCCACAGCCGCTGGATAAACAGACAAGATCCTACAGGCACACACCACTGCCATGGAATGCACAGGTAAAGATTTATTTAGTAATGTTTAGGATTTAAAATATCGAGCTGAAGGTGGTGCTGATACAAAAACAAGTTATCAAATTGATCTTAAAAAACACACTATATATCTATTATATATATCTAATAATATATGTATACAATTATGTTGTGTATCTATAATTAATGTTTTAATTTACTGAAACTGGTGGGTTTTATTGCTTCTCACAAACTGTTGGTAAATCTACACTATTTACTGACTGTCTGCCTTAAGTTTAAAGTTAGGTTCCAAGTATGCCCGCTTGCTCTTTGCCATATGAGTAGATTAATACAGCAGCAAAACCTAACTGCTGGTATCTGGCTCCTGGGCTATAAGATCTACGATGTCTGTGGCTCTATTACCAGAAGTGTGTAGGTTCACTGGCCTTGGCTATAACTGAGTAAATGAGATATTACTCTGCCCCACGAGGCACAATGCTTACCCACCTTCACAGGTGCAGGCTTATTAGGGAGAACGCTCTTCCTCTCAACTTGCAGGTCTGTACGACTGTATCGGACCTTTTAGTATCCCAATGGGGGTAAGAAAGAATTGAACAATGTTTCAGCTTATTTGTATAGCTTAATAAGGTTTTACATCATTTCATATTTTAATGCATTCTTTATCTTAATGGTTTTTTTTTCCTTTTAGATAGCCACTTTGCTACTTTTGTTCTAGATAAAACAGAGACCCATCCTTCCTCGCGACAATACCCAGTGAATATTACCGACGCAGACGCCCTGCCTCAGTTGGTCAAGTACTTTGGGGGTGGACTTGGTAGGACGCTATTAAGAAAAATGATTATTACTGGGCAAACAACTGGCATGGCCACCTTTCACCAGAAACCCCAGCATCTGTTGGAATCTGTCTGGAGTTACCTGTAGCTTTCTTTAGAACAGATCCCACAGAAGAAAATACAAAAGATAATTGAAATATCAATGCTTCTACCAATGTCCGTCATGTGTCACTTTCTCCTCCATCATGGTATTGATCTGGCTAATCAAAGTTGTCTTACCACAACCTGACTTGGTTATCAGTGGGGCGAAGTGGGATGGCTGGATATTGGTATCCCAAACTGCAGCCACTGGATAGGCATCACATCGTGATGGTGTCCATAGGCCTGTCCTCCCAAAGCCATGGTCCGTGGAATGAGAGAGTTCATGAGAACGTGGTTGCCTTAATTTATCTATATGAAATTGTTTGCCAGAATTTTGGGAAGACATATATTAGTAACTGAAGTGAAAAACTCAAAACTACCCATCAGGGAACTCAGAGAGAAGTCTGGCCATGCATCATCTCCTTCCTTTGTTATGAACTTAATCTTTTTTATGTGCTGTAAAATCTAAGAAGATACGGAATCATATATGTCATTATCTGACAAAGATGTAGGCCTATTGGCTCAACAGCATGATAGACTGATTGCTATTTTCATTAAGTTCAACGAATGTTCATTGTTAATGTGACTGACTTTAAAAAATATATAATATGTTGGTTGTTAACTCACCTTTAATGGATCTAGCTGCACCTTGTTGTTAAAGGTTTTGTTACAGCTGAGAATATTATGAAGTGCATGGGCCACAGCATACACTCCTTT
>NC_045735.1:29634538-29640107 GCF_008692095.1 Etheostoma spectabile | reverse complement strand
CGTTCAACAGTCCAAATCTTCAGCATGGATCAGAGAGAATGTCGGCCATAGACTCTACTGGGAGTACAAAACAGCTTTAGATATGTCGATCATGCCTATCTTTAACATGTCTATAAGGAGTGTATGCTGTGGCCCCATGCAGCTTCATATATTTCAGCTGTAACAACAAAACCTTACAAACAGGTGCAGCTAGAGTTATAAGGTGATGTTAACAACCAAATATTATATATTTTTGTAAGGATCACATTAACAATGAACATCGGTTGAACTTAATGAAAATAGCAATCAAGTCTATCATGCTGTTGAACCAATAGGCCTACATCTTTGTCAGTATAATGACAATATATGGAACTTCCGTTTCTTTCTTAGATTTTTACAGCACATAAAAAAATTAAGTTCATAACAAGCAAGGAGATGATGTTCACTTTAATGAGAATGGAGACCAGCAGCAAAGTATGAAATTATAAACTGGCAGCCAACAACATGCATTGTGGACTTTGTCACAGTTGGTCTTATGATGCATCTCTACCTGCAGATAAACAGCTTAATCTGCTGAATAAGTCTTTAATTTGGGCAAAGAACTTACAACAGGTAAGCCATAATGGTATCACTTTAGGTATTACAGGCATTATTTGCTATGATAGGGGAAGTCGTTACAATTGTTTCGGAATTACGACAGGTTGGCAAAGCCAACACCTGGTGAAAGTGAATGGTCTTACATTTTTGTTTTTTTCATGCAGTGCCTTGCTCAGTTTGCAGTGAGAAATGTCCTCCAGGAACTCGCAAGGTTCTCCAAAAGGAAGCCTGTTTGCTGCTATGACTGTTCAAGATGTCAGAGGGGAGAAATAAGCACCGTTACAGGTGTAGTAATGTTGATAAAATGTCACAAATGGTCGTTAAGGGTCAGCTGACTTAAATTAAAAAGAAATGCCTAGTATTTCAGTGGTATGTGAGCATGTAGATTTTGGATTTAGTTTTAGAGGTATGGCCTCTCTCTCTCTCTCTGAAACTGTAAATTGCAGTGAGAGTGGATGAAATTGTGTTTGATCACAGCAGCCCGTAAATTGGACATTTGAAAAATATTAGAGCACAGTTATTAAGAATAAAAGAAAAGAAACATAATTTATAAAGAGTAATTCCTGTTGTTCTGTATCTTGTAAAACACATTTTATTCATGATGAAACCATGCTGAACACCTTAGATTTGTCTTAAGGCTTTCAATTATTTGAGAAACTGGGGTGTCGTTTGTATGCATCACAAATAACAAACATAAGACAAACAAAATCCTAAGTTTTCCTCGCCACTGTCGCACTGTTGCTTGCTCTGGAGGAAACTAGAGAACTGTTGGGTCCTTGTGGATTCTGGAGTGTGTCCTAGACCTGCCTACTGTAAGTGTCTTGAGGATAACTCTTGTTGTGATTTGATACTTAAATAAAATTGAATGAATTGAACTAAATGTAATAAGGTCTAAAACTGCTTTAATATATTATTTCAGATTCCATCACCTGTGTGCAATGACACCCTGAGTTCTGGTCAAATGGAGAAGAGATGCTTGTGTGAAGAAGGAGGCAGAGTTGCTATCATATGAAGAGATTAGGGAGCGCTGCTAACTGCAGCATCCTTATTGGAACAGGCTTCACTGCTGTGTGGCATTCATTTCTTCCAGATACAGGAAAACTCCTATTAGTCGGCCAACAACTCTGAGCTGAGCTTCTGCTGCTCTTCTCTTGACTCTGTGTTTCCTGTGTTCTCTGACCTTCTAGGCCCCCTCTGAGGTCCTGCATGCTGCGACACACAGCCTTATGGCATCACCTTTGTTCTCTGTATCTCTTGTGTTCTGGGGAAAAACTATATGGTGTTAATGGCCTTCAGGCCACCTTCCAGGTAGTATGTTATGAAATGGTTTGGGCGCCACAGAAACTCACTGTTGTGGGTTTCACTCTCATACAGTTATCATATGTATCCTCTGGTTAACATTTCTCCTCCTTTTCCATTAAGAATTTGACTGAATTTAAGACAAAATCATCTAGAGTGTGCTCTGGGCTCAGCTGTAGGTTTTTGGGCATGTACTTGGGTACATAGGACTTCTGGCCTGTTATGTTTCATTCTTGCTTTTCTGGCCCGAAACTGCCTGATAACTTCACTGAAGCCAAATTTATCACCTTCAGCATGCTGATTTCTGCGCTGTCTGGTACTTTTATCCCAGCGATATGTAAGCTCTCTGGGAGTTCAGCGTTCTGTGGAGATATTGCTATTCTGGCCTCCAGTTTGGACTGCGCTTTTGTATTTTAATTCCGAAGGTTATATACTTACTGAAACCAGAGAAAAATACCAAAGAATAGATGGAAGGAGGCACTAAAGTCATTTTAAAAACTTAATATATACAGCAGATATCATCTATGTTCATTACTTGTGTCAAGTAGACCTTCATGTAGACTCTACCTTATTTTCTTTAATTGTATCTCTGTAAATTTCTCCACTGATAATTTGTGAAATTTCATAGTAATGTGGCAGCCTTTTTAGTTACAACTATATATAATTGTGATCATAAATACTGTCTTGTCACTGGGGTGTATCAGAAACTAACACAGCTTTGTTACCACCCATGTACTGAGTGTCTCATCTTTATTATCTTACAAAACCAAAAAAATGATGTTATTACGTGCATTGTAGTCTCACTGTAACTAATCAAAAAAACATCTATAACTCAACAATCATCGTTGAGGTTTTGTCTTTTTTTTACCCTGAATACCAGTATTATATTTTTTTGAATACTAGCATGTTGTAAATAGAATGCTGTAGTGTCATCTTTCAAAATGCAGGAAGGATCACAGGAAACAAGATGTTGTGTGTGTCAGAAACTGATCGAAATAACAACCGGTACTGACACATTGGAAGATGTCCCACTGTATGCACTGGTCCCTATAGGCAAAAATCGTCCTCTAGGGCATGAACAAACAAGGTGCCAAAGCTCATGCTTTGCTATCAAAGGCTGCTATAAGTGTTTGAAGCAGCTCCTAAACCTTGGGTTGTGAGGCATCCTTGACCAGATGACATTTTAAATCCTGCTAAGTGGTCTACCGGCAGGGTCTCGTTGCTAGTGTGAATCCGCGAATGCCCAGAGGTACACTAATCAGATCCTGTACCACTGGCTGCTTTCTACGCAAGCAGCAGTGGCCTACTCTGAGATCATGCTACTGATGCTGAGCTCTTTACCCTAGTTCCACAGTGTACCCTATAGTGGGTAACTACTTTTTGTGCCGCATTTGTATTCCGTGTACGTGACCATGGTGAGATTGTGCCATACATTGACCACTTTACAAGCTTTGTCCTCTGGATATTAGACAAAAACGAAACTACAGTTTTTAGTATCGCTTTTTATTTGAAATTGGGGGTCTTCCTTTGCGAATACATGGGAGTGTGGCTGTCTACATTGTCACCAAGTTAGCAGAGATGCAATTTGGAGGCCGTCCCAATATCAGACACTCTCCTCCCTTGCAGAGGCCGCAGAAGAGCTAAACTCACTGCCCTAAAAAACTGTTAGTTTAAGGACCTTTTAACTGACTGTTCGGCTTCAGGGCATTCAGTGAGCCTAAGAGTGGAATCCTCTAAATTTACATAACTTTCACCCTGAATATTTTTCATTACAATTAGAACTTAAAGTATAAATTTGTGACCTCCATAGCAAACGTAGAATATATATTAATACAAGGAGAAATACCTGTTTTCCCCACACAATATCTATAATGTACGACTAATATATCCAGAATGGTCTAATGCAAAGACTGTGTTTATGTTTGGTAAACTCCTTCCTCTCAACCCCGCCTTGTGAGTCCCACGACATAAATCTGTTCTATTGGTTATGCTATCCAAACATGCATAAAGAGCGGTGTGCTTTTGATTTACTTTATTGTTATGGGATGCAAACCTAGTGGTTAGCTCTCTCAGACAGTATAGGGTTCTGGACACGAGTGGCCGCAGAGCAGGGTTGGTCACTCTTACAACTGTTCTATTAGTTGGTGTTGTCTCTCGGCGAGGAGCTGGTGTCAGAAGGAGAGGGTCTCTGAGAAAGACACCCCCAGTATCTATGATGGGACATTATGTTGGGGGAATGTCTCTTCCACAGCCGCTGGATAAACGCAAGGACTCTAAGGCACAACACCACTGCCACACGGATGCACAGGTAAAGTATTATTTAGTATGTATTAGATTTAAAATATCGAAGGAAGTTGGTACTGAATACAAAAAAGTTATCAAATATGATCCTTAAAAAAACCTATATATATATTATATATATCTAATAATATGTATAAATTATGTTGTGTCATCATATAATAAGTGTTTTGAATTTACAATGGTTGTGTTTATTGCTTTCACAAACTGTTTGAAATCTAACACTATTTCTGACTGTCTGCACTTAAGTTTTAAATGCAGGTTTCCCAGAGTATGCCCGCTTGCTCTTTGCCATCATGAGGAGCTTAATACACAGCAAAACCTAACTGCCTGGTATCTGTCTCTGGGCTATAAGACTACGATGTCTGTGGCTCATTACCAGAAGTGTGAGGTTCACGGCCTTGGCTAACTCAGTAATGAGATATTATCTGCACCCACCGAGGCACAATGTACACCCACAGGTGCAGCTTATTTGGGAGAAACGCTCTTCCTCATCAACTTGACAGTGGTTGTAGATCTGTAATCGGACCTTTTCATATCCCAATGGTGGTAAGAAAGGAATTGTAATCAATTGTTTCAGCTTATGTATAGCTTAATAAGAGTTTTACATCATTTCATATTTTTAAGCATCTTTATCTTAATGGGTCTTTTTTTTCCTTTAGATAGCCACTTGCTACTTGTTGTTTCAGGGATAAAACAGAGACCCATCCTTCCTCAGACCAATAACCCAGTGCTATTACCAGAGCAGCGCCCTGCCTCAGTTGGTCAAGAGTACTTTGGGGTGGACTGGTAGGACGCTATTAAAAAAATGATTATTTGGGCAACAACGGCATGGCCACCTTTCACCAGAAACCTCCAGCATCTGTCGGTCTGTCTGGAGTTACCTGTAGCTTTCTTTAGAACAGATCCACCAGAGAAAAACAAAAGAATAATTGGAAATATCAAGCTTCTAGTAATTCGTCATTGTCACTTTCTCCCCATCATGGATATTGATCGGCTAATTCACAAGTTGTCTTACCACAACCTGACTTGTTCTCAGTGGGGTGAAGTGGATGGCTGGATATTTGAGTATCCCAAACTGCAGCCCTGGATAGCATCACATCTGGATGGTGTCCATAGGCCTGTCCTCCCCAAAGCCCATCCGTGGGAATGGAGAGTTCATGAGAACGTGCGTTGCCTTAACTTTATCTAGTATGAAATTGTTTGCCAGAATTTTGGGAAGACATTATTATAACTGAAGTGAAAAACTCAAAACTACCACAGCAGGGACTCAGAGAGAAGTGTCTGGCCATGTACAGTTAAATAATGTCTCCCAAAACTCTGGAAACATTTCATTACTAGATGAATTGAGTGGCTTCACATCCAACATGAACTCTCTCATTCCACTGACATGGGC
>NC_045735.1:29634290-29634528 GCF_008692095.1 Etheostoma spectabile | reverse complement strand
G
Organism: Etheostoma spectabile; assembly: GCF_008692095.1. NCBI lineage: Eukaryota > Metazoa > Chordata > Actinopteri > Perciformes > Percidae > Etheostoma > Etheostoma spectabile. The sequence goes on along the minus strand of NC_045735.1, from coordinate 29,634,527 downwards.
ACAGGCCTATGGCACCATCCAGAATGTGATTAATGTCCATGGCTGCAATTTGAGAATCAAAGATCCAGCTCTCACTGCCTACCCACTGATAACCAGTCAGGTTGTGGTTGGACAACTCATGAATTAGTACATCCATATCCATGTGGGAGAGGAAAGCAACAATAACTTTGGAAGTGGACGCCTTGATAATTTCAATTATCTTTTGTATTTTGTCTGGTGGATCTGTTCTAAAGAAAG
>NC_045735.1:29627972-29634265 GCF_008692095.1 Etheostoma spectabile | reverse complement strand
CCCATCCTTCCATCCAGGCAATACCCATGAACCTATTACCAGAGCATAGCCCTTGCCCAGTTTGGTCAAGCACTTTGGTTGGACTTGGGTTGGAGCTATTGAACAAATGATGATTATGGCACAACGGGCATGGCTACTTTTCACGAAACCGCCCAGCATCTGGGCATCTGTCTAGAGTACTCTTACTTTCTTTAGAACAGATCCACCAGACAAAATACAAAGATAATTGAAATTATCAAGGCGTCCACTTCCAAAGTTATTGTTCTTTCCTTCTCCCACATGGTATGGATGTACTAATTCATGAGTTGTCCAACCAAACCTGACTGGTTATCAGTGGGTAGGCAGTGAGAGCGGGATTCTTGATTCTCAAATTGCAGCCATGCCCATTAATCACATTCTGGATGGTGCCATAGGCCTGTCCATCCCCAAAGCCACTGTCAGTGGAATGAGAGAGTTCATGTGGATGTGAGCCACTCAATTCATCTAGTAATGAAATGTTTCCAGAGTTTTGGGAGACATTATTAACTGTAAGTTCAAACAGTCCAAATCTTCAGCAGGATCAGAGAGAATGTACTGGCCATAGAATCTGACTGGGAGTACAAAACAGCTTTACGATATGTCTCCATCCTATCTTAACAATGTCTATAAAGGAGTGTATGCTGTGGCCCTGCACTTCATAATATTCTCAGCTGTAAACAAAACCTTTAACAACAAGGTGCAGCTAGATTTTAAGGTGATGTTAACAACCAACATATATATATTTTTTTAAGTCATTCACATTAAACAATGAACATTCGTTGAACTTAATGAAAATAGCAATCAAGTCTATCATGCTGTTGAACCAATAGGCCTACATCTTTGTCAGATAATGAAATATATGAACTTCCGTTCTTCTTAGATTTTTACAGCACATAAAAAATTAAGTTCATAACAAGAAGGAGATGAGTTCACTTTAATGAGAATGGAGACCAGCAGCAAAGTATGAATTATAAACTGGCAGCCAACAACCATGGCATTGTGGACTTTGTCACAGTTGGTCTTTATGATGCATCTCTACCTGCAGATAAACAGCTTAATCTGCTGAATAAGTCTTTAATTTGGGCAAAGAACTTACAACAGGTAGCCATAATTGGTATCACTTAGTATTACAGTCATTATTTGCATGATAGGGGAAGTCGTTACAATGTTTCGGAACTTACCGACAGGTTGGCAAAGCCAACACCTGGGAAGTGAATGGTCTTACATTTTGTTTTTTTCATGCAGTGCCTTTCAGTTTGCAGTGAGAAATGTCCCCAGAACTCGCAAGTTCTCCAAAAGGAAGCCTGTTTGCTGCTATGACTGTTCAAGATGTCAGAGGGGAGAAATAGCACCGTTACAGGTGTAGTAATGTTGATAAAATGTCACAAATGGTCGTTAAGGGTCAGCTGACTTAAATTAAAAAGAAATGCCTAGTATTTACAGTGGTATGTGAGCATGTAGATTTTGGATTTATTTTAGAGGTAGGCTCTCTCTCTCTCTCTGAAACTGTAAATGCAGTGAGATGGATGAAATTGTGTTTGTCACAGCAGCCCGTAATTGGACATTTGAAAAATATATATGATGCACAGTTATTAAGAATAAAAGAAAAGAACATAATTTTATAAAGAGTATCCTGTTGGTCTGTATCTTGTAAAACAACAATTTTATTCATGATGAAACCATGCTGAACACCTTAGATTTGTCTTAAGGCTTTCATTATTTGAGAAACTGGGGTGTCGGTTTGTATGCATCACAAATAACAAAATAAGACAAACAAAATCAAGTTTTCCTCGCCACTGTCGCACTGTTGCTTGCTCTGGAGGAAACTAGAGAACTGTTGGGTCCTTGTGGATTCTGGAGTGTGTCTAGACCTGCTCTACTGTAGTGTCTTGAGGATACTCTTGTTGTGATTTGATACTATAAATAAAATTGAATTGAATTGAACTAAATGTAATAAGGTCTAAAACTGCTTTAATGATATTATTTCAGATTCCATCACCTGTGTGCAATGCACCCTGAGTTCTGGTCAAATGGAGAAGAGATGCTTGTGTGAAGAAGGAGGCAGAGTTGCTATCATATGAAGAGATTAAGGGAGCGCTGCTAACTGCAGCATCCTTATTGGAACAGGCTTCACTGCTGTGTGGCATTCATTTCTTCCAGATACAGGAAAACTCCTATTGTCGGCCAACAACTCTGAGCTGAGCTTCTCTGTCTTCTCTTGACTCTGTGTTTCCTGTGTTCTCTGACCTTCTAGGCCCCCTCTGAGGTCCTGCATGCTGCGACACACAGCTTTGGCATCACCTTTGTTCTCTGTATCTTTGTGTTCTGGGGAAAAACTATATGGTGTTAATGGCCTTCAGGCCACACTTCCAGGTAGTAATGTTATGAAAGGTTTGGGCCCGCCCACAGGAAACTCACTGTTGTGGGTTTCACTCTCATACACGTTATCATATGTATCCTCTGGTTAACATTTCTCCTCCTTTTCCATTAAGAATTTGACTGAATTTAAGACAAAATCATCTGTAGAGTGTGCTCGGGCTCAGCTGTAGGTTTTTGGGCATGTACTTGGGGTACATAGGACTTCTGGCCTGTTTATGTTTCATTCTTGCTTTTCTGGCCCGAAACTGCCTGATAACTTCATGAAGCAAATTTATCACCTTCAGCATGCTGATTTCTGCGCTGTCTGGATTACTTTTATCCCAGCGATGTAAGTCTCTGGGAGTTCAGCGTTCTGTGGAGATATTGCTATTCTGGCCTCCAGTTTGGACTGCGCTTTTGTATTTTAATTCCGAAGGTTATATACTTACTGAAACCAGAGAAAAATACCAAAGAATAGATGGAAGGAGGCACTAAAGTCTTTTAAAAACTTAATAGTATACAGCAGATATCATCTATGTTCATTACTTGTGTCAAGTAGACCTTCATGTAGACTCTACCTTATTTTTCTTAATTGTACTCTGTAATATTTCTCCACTGATAATTTGTGACAATTTCATATAATGTGGCAGCCTTTTTAGTACAACTATACTATAATTGTGATCATAAATACTGATCTTTGTCACTGGTGGTGTATCAGAAATACACAGCTTTTACCATCCACATGTACTGAGTGGTCCTCATCTTTATTATCTACAAAACCAAAAAAATGATGTTATTACTGCATTGTAGGTCTCACTGTAATAATCAAAAAAATCTATAACTGCCAACAATACAATGTTGAGGTTTTTGTCTTTTTCTTTACCTGAATACCGTATATATTTTCTTGTGAATACTGCATGTTGTAAATAGAACTGCTGTATGTGGTCATCTTTCAAAATGCAGGAAGGATCACAGGAAACAAGATAGCTTGTGTGTTGTCTAGAAACTGATCGAAATAACAACGGTAACTGAACACATGGAAGATGTCCCACTTATGCAACTGTCCCTATAGGCAAAAATCGGTCCTGTAGGGCATGAACTAAACAGGATGCCAAGCTCATGCTTTGCTATCAAAGGCTGCTATAAGTGATTTGGGCTCCTAAACTGGGGTTGTGAGCATGTCCTTGACCAGATGCATTTATAAACCGCTAAGTGGTCTACCGCAGGGTCTCTGCTAGTGAATTCCTGGCGAATGCCCAGAGGTACATAAATCAGATCCTGAACCATGGCTGCTTTCTACCAAAGCAGCATGGCCTACTCTGAGATCATGTACGATGCTGAGCTCTTACCCTATCCACGGGTGACCCTATAGTGGGAACTACTTTTTGTGCCGCATTTGTATTCCGTAACGTGACCATTGGTGAGGATTGTGCCTACATTGACCACTTTACAAAGCTTTGTCTCTGGATTTAGACAAAACGAAACTACAGTTTTTTATGCTTTTTATTTGAAATTGGGGGTTCTTCCTTTGCAATACATGGGAGTGTGCTAGTCTACGACTTGTCACCAAGTATCGAGAGATGCATTTGGAGGCCGCCCACAATCAGACATCTCCTTCCCTTTGCAGAGCCGCAGAAGAGCTAACTAGCACTGGCCTAAAAACTTTAGTGTAAGGCCTTTTTAACCTGACTGTTGCGCTTCAGGGCATTCAGTGAGCCTAAGATTGGAATCCTCTAAATTTGACATAAGACTTTCACCCTGAATATTTTTCATTACAATTATAACGTTAAAGTATAAATTGTTGACCTCCATAGAACTAGAATATATCATTAACAAGGAGAATACCTTTTACCCAACAAATATTCTCATAATGTACGCACGAATAATCCAGATGGTCTACATGCAAGACTGTGTTACATGTTTGTAAACTCCTTCCTCTCAACCCCGCCTTGTGAGTCCACAGACTAATAAACTCATGTTCTATTGGTTATGCTATCCAAACATGCATAAAGAGCGGTTGTGCTTTTGATTACATTTATTGTTAACTGGGATGCAACCTAGTGGTTTAGCTCTCGTCAGACAGTATGGGTTCTGGACACGGTGGCCAGAGCAGGGTTGGTCACTCTTACAACTGTTCTATTAGTTGGTGTTGTCTCTCAGGCTGAGGAGCTGGTGTGCAGAAGGAGAGGGTCCTGAAGAACCCCCAGTATCTATGATGGGGACATTATGTTGGGGGGAATCTCTCTTTCCACAGCCGCTGGATAAACGACAAGACTCCTATCAGGCACACACCACTGCCATGGATGCACAGGTAAAGTATTATTTAGTATGTTTTAGATTTAAAATATCGAAGAGAAGTGGTGCTGATACAAAAACAAGTTATCAAATTGATCTTAAAAAAACCATATATTATTATATATATCAATAATATAGTATAATTATGTTGTGTATCTATAATAAGTGTTTTAATTTACGAACAGGTTGTGTTTTATTGCTTCACAAACTGTTGAATCTCACTATTTATGACTGTCTCCTTAAGTTTGAAATTCAGAGTTTCAGTATGCCCGCTTATGCTCTTTGCCATAGAGGAGTTAATAACAGCAAAACCTACTGCTGGTATCTTCTCTGGGCTATAAGATCTACGATGTCTGTGGCTCCATTACCAGAAGTGTGAGGTTGCACTGGCCTTGGCTAATGAATGAGATATTATCTGCACCCACCGAGGCACAATGTACAGACCTTCACAGGGCAGCTATTAGGGAGAACGCTCTTCCTCTCCTTGCATGGTGTAGACTGTATCGGACCTTTCAGATCCCAATGGTGGGTAAGAAAGAATTCGTTAATCAATTGTTTCAGCTTATTTGTATAGCTTAATAAGAAGTTTTACATCATTTCATATTTTTAATGCATCTTTATCTTAATGTTTTTTTTTCTTTTAGATCAGCCACTTTGCTACTTGTTGTTCTGTATAAAACTAAGTACCCTCCTTCCTCCGACCAATACCCAGTGAATATTACCAGAGCAGAGCCCTGGCCCAGTTGGTCAAGTACTTTGGTTGGACTTGGTAGGAGCTATTAGAACAAATGATTATTATGGGCAAACAATGGCATGGCCACTCTTTCCCATAAACCCCAGCATCTGTGGAACTGTCTGGAGTTACCTGTAGCTTTCTTTAGAACAGATCCCACCAGAAGAAAATACAAAAGATAATTGAAATATCAAGCTTCTAGTCAATCCGTCTTGTCACTTTCTCCACATCATGGTATTGATCGCTAATTCAAAGTTGTTTACCACAACCGGACTTGTTACTCAGTGGGGTCTGAAGTGGGAGGCTGGATATTTGGTCTCCCAAACTTGCAGCCATGGATAGGCATCACATTCTGGATGGTGCCATAGGCCTGTCCATCCCAAAGCCCATGGTCCGTGGAATGTGAGAGTTGCATGATGAACGGTGCAAGTTGCTTAACTTTATCTAGATAGTGAATTGTTTGCCAGAATTTTTGGGAAGACATTTTAAACTGAAGTTGAAAAACTCAAACTACCACCCCATCAGGGACTCAGAGAGAAGTCCTGGCCATGGTACTTAGTTTTATCACTCAGACAAGCACAAGTAGCAAAGTGGCTGATCTAAAAGAAAGATAAAAACATTTGTCAATTAAAAAAATGTTAAATATAAAGCACCTACACAGCACACTATAATTGTTTTTGAAAAAAAATTATGATGGCAAGCTTGGAGAATTACAGAATAAGAATTCATTTTCACAGATGTAATTTACTTTTTGCCAATCTTACCCACCATTGGGATATGAAAGGGTCCAATAACCGTAGCTATAGCCATGCAAGGAGAGGAAGAGGTTTCCCCCATAATGGCCTGCACTTGTGCAGGTCTGGTACATGGTGCCTCGGTGGGTGCAGAT
>NC_045735.1:29627856-29627962 GCF_008692095.1 Etheostoma spectabile | reverse complement strand
TACCATTAGCCAAGGCCAGTGCAACCCCCACACCTCTGGCAATGGAGCCACATACATCATAGATCTTATAGCCCAGAGAGATACCAGGCAGTAGGTTTGTGCTGTT
>NC_045735.1:29627421-29627846 GCF_008692095.1 Etheostoma spectabile | reverse complement strand
TCTATGGCAAAGAGCATAGCCTGGGAATACTGGAAACCTCTGAAATTCAAACTGGATGCAGATAGTTATAAATAGTTGGAACTGCAAACTATTTATCCTTGAAAAAAAACAATAGCATAGAAAATGAAATCATCACATAGTTATAATGCACACAACAAATACTATATCTTATTGTAATACCCAGTTTTATAAACAAAACTGTTGTTCCTGTTTTGTATCTGTTCCCACTTTCTCTTACATATTTCAAATCTAAAAAAGATATCTCAATAATAATTTACCTGGTGCATTCCAATGGCAGTGGTTTTTGCTTGTAGGAGTTTTGTCTGTTCATCCAGCTGCTGTGGAAAGAGAAGATTCCCCCCAACATAATGTCCCCATTCTTAAATAGCTGGGGGTTCTCAGGATCCCCTCTCTGCCTGCACACC
>NC_045735.1:29619835-29627411 GCF_008692095.1 Etheostoma spectabile | reverse complement strand
CTCCTCAGCCTGAGAGAAAGATGCCACCAGCAACAGCTGTAAAACTAGACAACCCTTTTCTGGCCCCCTGTCTGTGGACGTCATACTTTCTACAAGAAATAAACCACCGGGTGGCATCACACATACGCTAATGTAAATCAAAAGCTTGCACTGCTATTTATACATTTTAGCAAAGCACAAAAAATAACAATAGAACAGTGATGTTTTATCTCCGTGGACATACAAGATTTGGCGAGAGGAAGGAGGTGCCCAAAAAGTAACACTATTCAGTTTTGCTGTACAAACATATTTTTTACGTCTATATTCATATCATGAGAGGCACAATTCATCCTCAAAATTACAATTGCTATTCAAACAATAAAAACATTACACAGAACATTTGACACAATAGGCTCATAACAATACAGTCTTAAAAATGTATCAGTCTATATTCTCAACGTTCCGCTTCCGGGATTACTCCATTGACAATGGAAATTCCGCAGGATTTCACTCATTCAGGCTTGATATCGTTTGCCTTATGCTTCCTTTGTGTTGGCATTTCAGAATGCCTTCCAATCTCCGGTTTATTTATGAGGACTATGGTAAACCTTTTCTTAGATTTCTGCAGGGTAAATCCAGACGGTTAGCTAGACAATCTGTCCAATCTGAGTTTTCTCTCGCACTTATAAAACAACTTTTTAATGTAAACATGTTCCACAAAACAAGTTCCTTCCCAAGGTTATTTCGCAGAGGCGTTGTTTCTTCGTATGGTGCTTAATGCCGCCAAAGAGGATTGTGATTGGTTTAAAGACTATGCCTATAAACCACAGCACATTTTTCTCCCATCCCGGAATTCTGTGTTGACTCACCAGAACCTCCCTTGCGGTGGCATGGTGGGGGAAAGTCTTGCAAAGCGAGACATTAAATGTATTAACTGATTTACTTTATTTTTTCTGGTTTCAGGTCTTTGGTACAGTGAAACAAGCTTTACAAACACCATTATCACCTTATAAAGTTGACATGTCTATTGTGTAAACCAGTAGATGTATTAACTTATTTACACATCAAGCAAACACGGAATCTTTTGGAATCCATTTTCAAGTCAAGTCAGCCTAAAATCACAAATTTGTCTCAGGGGGCTTTACAATCTGTAAGGATGTGTTAACACCTGATGAAAGTAAGCCCAAAATTCACTCACCAAAACATTTATAAACTTCAGTATTCAATGGAAAATAATCTCAAAATAAAGTAGCACAACGTGGTGTCAACACAAAGCACAGTGCGAAAACAAAATACTTACCCTAACACAACATACTTTTACCTTGTTTTAGTGCCTAAACTTAACTGTCATCGACGCATTTTTCTGGCTAAACTCAACTACTACAGCCCCTGAAAGGGCCGTATATACTTCTATTTTAGGCATGTAATGGTTTATTGAAGAATGTTTAGGCATTTCAATCACAATCATATCGAAATAGATATTATTATTTTGTAATATGATTGCCAGCGCAAGGAGTCCACTATTTGAGCATTTGCCGTGTGTGGCGCACATGATTCAAAAGATGACCACCGTTGCCCTACGGAACAACAGATTCGACAGTGTTTTAGCCAAAGGTCGACAAAATAGTGAAATTAAAATAAGAAAACAAAAACAATCATTGAATCACAGCAATTTGTTTTTAACTTGTTCACACTCCTCCCTTGCGTGCTCTTCATCAGATAGATTCCGGTATTTATTCTTGTGCTTCGTCGTGTAGTGGCGATTCAAATTTAAATCTTTAAACACAGCAACCTGTGTACCACAAATTAAGCACACGGCTTTACCTTTAATTTCTGTAAAGAAATACTTGGCAGTCCATGTCTTGTTGAAAACACGGCATTCGTCATAAACTTTTCTTTTTTTAGCGTGAGCGGACATCTCGGGGGTAACCGGGCATCACTTGTTGCTGTGCACCTACACTCACAGGTTACGCTCGGACATACGTCCATAAACAACACTTTTCAAAATAAAAGCAGCACAGTTGTATTCCACGCACGACATAGATGTTTTTTTAAATTTATTTTGTAATTTGTGATAGTCGCTGTTCACCTTCACTCACAATCACGAATGTGCATACGTCCACACGGTAGTAATACAAAACAAAAGCAGCACTGTTGTATTGCACACTCGACATAGATATTTTTTGAATTTATTTTGTAATTTATGATTGGCCTCACGCGGGCCGGACAAGGACACACAAAGGGCCGGATTTGGCCCGCGGGCCGTAAGATGCCCAGGTCTGAAATAGTTGGACACTTTAGACACAGTCCTGAAAACACAGCAAATCTAAAAGCTCAGCAAGCCTCTCATAGACTAATAAAGGAGTCCTTCATCCAGGATGTACCAACGCGCTAGAATTCAACTCTTAAAATGATCAGGTGGAATTGAAACAACAAAGATCTACTTGAATCAATGTTGGCACAGCAAAAGCACAAGTCAGCCATGCTGACCTTAGTTGAATGTGGCCAGAGATGGGAAGTAACGAAGTACACATACTTTGTTACTGTTCTTAAGTAGATTTTTCTTAAATTTTTACTTTACTATTTTTTTGTGCCGAGTATTTTAAATTTACTCCTTAAATTTTAACACCAATATTGGGACTTTCTACTCCTTACAATTTTTAAAAATGTGGCTCGTTACTTTAGTTTTGTACAAGTTGGAGTCGTGTCGGAGCACGCGCCTCACATGGCCAGCAGACGTGAGAGAAGAGAAAAGAAAAGTTCAAGTTTGAGTTCAAGACCTTTGTTTGTCCCCGAGGGGTAATTCATTTTGCTGCACTAGCAAAGAAGTTGACATACAGTACATGACAACAAAGACAACAACATCTATTAAAAATACAGGATCAGACCAATTGTGGAAATAAATACCGCAACATTAAAAGTTTAAGTCCAAGCATGCCTTATGTGCCGACATTACCCATTCTTTACAGAGTCAATTACAGAGATAGCAGAGGGTACGAAAGAGAATTTATATCTATCTGTTTTGGCTGGTGGCTGACTGAAGCGGGAACCAGAGGGCAGCAACTTAAATTCTGCATTCATGGGGTGAGAACTATCGGACATGATGGATTCTGCCTTTTTAAGCACATGTCTATTGTACAGATCAGTTGGTGTCATCTGCTGAATCCCAATGATTTTGCTGTTAACTTTAATTACCATTGCCTATGGGTTTTTCCGTTTTAAACTCAGAGAAGCATGATACAAGCAAATCCATGAAAAAGTAAAGCCTTATCTGAGAGAGCTGTTTGAGGTAGTAGGCATCAAGAATGACTCCTGGCCAGTGTGCGGGGAAACTTATTCATTAATGTCGGTTTAGTATTTCATATTTAATCCTTTATTTGCTTTTCAAAAGACGTATTTGAACACACAAACACACATGCATGTAGATTTGTTTAAATGTTAAGGGGAAGATTAAAAAAGAGAATCTGTGAATTCTCACAGAAGCACAACTGCATTTATCTTGCTACTCAGTCAGAATCTTATTAATCTGGAGTCCTAGTCTCTGTCACAATAGTCATATGCGGGATGTTTTATGCCTTCTGGGAGACATCCATTTAAAATGGAGGCAACAGCATATAAAGATCTTTTTTTCCATGTCCAGTGACGTTCCTCAGCGTGCACTCTAGTGTGTGTGGTCCAGGTAGCTTTGCATAAAAAAATGGTTGTCATTCGCAAGGCTACTTTTACTTTTATACTTTAAGTTAATTTCCAATCCTGTACGTTGTTACTTTTACTTGAGTAAATAAGTTGAGTCAGTACTTCTATTTTTACAGAGTATTTTTTAATGCAAGTATTTGTACTTCTACTTAGTTACGGGAAGTGAGTACTTTTGCCATCTTTGAATATGACAGGCTGGCAAGGTTGGAAACATTGCTGTAGCCATAGAGGTAACGTGATTCTTCTGTCTTCTCCAATTTTACTGATAAACATGAGTAATATGTCATCTGGTCATAATTTATCTAGACATATACGAAAGCTGTAGTCATAAAGTCAATTGTTGTTTTGCACTGTAGGTACATCAGGTACATCACATCATCACATGATTAATCAGAGCTCATGACTGTAATGTATATATATATATATATATATATATATATATATATATATATATATATATATATATATATATATATATATATATATACTGTACATATCATTGATTCTTGGGAAATTGGATAAAACTGTTTTTAATTTTTAAAATAAATAGTTGATTAAATTATTATATCTGAAGCTATATCATGACAGACCAAGGTCTTGGCTTTTTAGCAATGTACCGCTGCAACCTCCTCATTTTGTATTTTTCAGACAAAATAAAAAAGTTTATTATTTTTGTATTTGTTTGGTCGTATATGTATTTAGAGTATGTAAATCAATATCTGACATTCTTAGTAATACACTTACTGTATATGCTGTTAAATGTTGAATACTCACTTTTATCCATTTTTTTCATCCTGTTTCATGTGTACTCCTTTAAAAGATCTAACATCATACAATGTTTACTTTAAGTCTAAATAGAGAAAGTAATGTTTTTTATTAAACAAACACATTTTTATATTAAAAAGAGACCATTACTTTAATAACTCAACAGTACTAAAGAAACATAAACTCCCTCTGATGGTGGTGACTTTAGAACTGACGGTCGTGACATAATCTGATGCTGGCCTCATTACAACATACAAATCCAAAATGTACACCACACAAGTTGCTTAACAACTTTATTTAACCATTGGATCCTAAAAATAACAACCCTGAGCATGCATATGTCATGTGAAAGAGTGGGTATTTGTCACAGCCGTCAGACATACAATCTGACGTTGGTGACAAAAACCTCCAAATGGTCCTCAGCCAAGGGTAGAATATGCATTGTAATTGACGGCTGTGTTTGGTCGCAGCAACGAGGCCGAACCACAGCCGTGAGGATTTCCACTTCAACCTGACGGTGGTGACGTCTGACGGTGGTGACAAAAATCTACTCTTTTACATGACATGCATAAGTTCTTCACATTAGCCATCTTGCTAGCTACTTCAGACCTCTTCTTAAAAAGTATACATTTTATGTCAAAATCTAATATTTTTTTTATACAAAAGAGATGGTGTTGACATGTTATGGTTGTGTCAGTAGCAGTTTCCAATATGAACAAGTTTAAGTAGAACTAGTAAACTTAAGGGAGCTTGAGTGATACTGAAGCATGCAGTAGAGGTGAAGGTTTGAAAATGGGGTCCTCAGGAATGTAGTGACCTTGTAGTTGCCTGATTTTATTGCTTTTAAGAAATAGCTGATGGTGGTGACAATTATGTGGGACACATTTTGAGCAATCACAAAATAATAGTAAACATTGTTTAAACTCACTGTTTGTAGTTTTGAATACATATTACAATGTACTCTTTCATGTGGTAAAGATAATATTCAATTCAATTATTACTTTTTGTTTTTTCAATCAAGTTGAAATGATTATCCTCTATAAAAGGACAACTAATTTGGTAGGCAATGGGCCAGCAGATAATCATGAAATTAATACCAAATTAAAAACAAAACCTGTAAAAGAACCTTACATGTGTGCAAATGACCCCCTGATTATAACCTTAATGTTATAATATAATAATTTCCAACATGTTGTTAATTTCCAACAGAATGTGTGTGTGCATATACTGTGTATATATATACACACACTGTAAATGTTTGATATTATTGTGTTTAACGTCATATGAAATGCTGTCATAGTATGCCACTTCACAAATGACATGACATGCAGTGGGAAAATTATTATGAACAATGCAAGCCTTCAGTAAGATGAAGATAGATGTCTACATGAAAGTCTGAAGTGGTTACCAAATGATTAAGTAAAAACTAAAATGGCATTAGCCACAAAATAATTTTACATGTTCAGAATGACTTTGGTGCTGCCTTCCCCATTATATTATTTTTTGTATTATTCTCAGGTTTCAGTAAGATAATATAACATTTTGGAACAAAAATACAAAAGAGCAGTCCAAAACTGGAGGCTAGGATAGCAAATATCTCCACAGCAACGCTGAACTTCCCAGGAGAGCTGACATACGCTGGGATAAAAGTAATCCAGACGGCGCAGAATATCAGCATGCTGAAGGTGATAAATTTGGCTTCATTAAAATTATCAGGCAGTTTCCGGGCCAGAAAAGCAAGAATGAAACATAACATGGCCAGAAGTCCTATGTACCCAAGTACAGCCCAAAAACCTACAGCTGAGCCCAGAGCACACTCTAAGATGATTTTGTCCTTGAATTGCTTAAAATTATTAAATGGAAAAGGAGGAGAAATTGTTAACCAGAGGATACATATGATAATTTGTATCAGAGTGAAACCCACAAACAGTGAGTTTTGCTGGGCAGGTCAAACCATTTCATAACATTACTACTGGAAGTGTGCCCTGAAGGCCTAACACCACTAGTTTTCCCCAGAACACAAGAGATACAGAGAACAAAGGTGATGCCAAATGCTGTGTGTCGCAGCATGCAGGCACATCAGAGGGCCGGTATGAAGGTCAGAGAACACAGGAAACCAGAGTCAAGGAGAAGAAGCAAGAGCTCAGTCAGAGTTTGGCCCTGACAATAGGAGTTTTCCTGTATCTGAAGAAAATGAATGCCACAACAGCAGTGACGCTTGTTCCAAATAAGGATGCTGCAGTGAGCAGTGCTCCCATAATCTCTTCATATGATAGAAACTCTGCATCCTCGTCACACAAGCATCTCCTTCTCATTTGACCAGAACTCAGGGTGGCATCGCACACAGGTGATGGAATCTGAAAAATAAAAATATTAAAGCAGGTATTAGACTTGCTCAATATCATTTTGATTTTTTTTTTTTAAATCTTACATCTTTTTTATCCATACAAGATACAACACTGGCTAATAAATGGATAACCTTATTATAGCTACATGGTATCATCATGATTGCTTTGGATCTTACAGCACAACATATAGTATAAATAGGTTTTATTTAAATATTTTTGTTTGTTTTATTTTAATAAGCATTACAGAATATTTCTTAGAAGGTATCATGCTGCATTTTTCAAAATGTCGTTTTTTTGTGCTGTTGCACAACTACAATTTCAATCACTCTTAATGGATTTATTGCCATTTTAGAGTGACAGAGAGATGCCAAAACTTAAGAAGTTGAGATCAAAACTACCTGTATTCTTGGACACCTTTGGCAGGAGGTGAAAGAAATACTGTAGGCATTTTAGTTATTGTTATTGATCCGACCCTTAAATTATTATTGTTCCATTTATCAGTCAGCATTGCATCATCTGTCTGATTTTAGAAGCATTGATTCATGATGAAATTATATAGATTTTGTGTTTGCTTTTAACACTACATGCTTACTAAACCAGCCCTGCAGGAACTCCCTTAAAACTTTTAAAACCACATTGCCGGGCAATTTCTCAAAAACTATTTGAACGTGTACATTTTAAGACTTTTCTTGTCTGTACCTGTATTGTTGCCTATTTCTCCTTCTGCACATCTTAGACAGTCAAAGCAGCAAACAGGCTTTCCTTTCTGGAGAACCTTGCGAGTTCCT
>NC_045735.1:29619160-29619825 GCF_008692095.1 Etheostoma spectabile | reverse complement strand
TCTCACTGCAAACTGACAAAGGCACCTGCATGAAAAAAACAAAAAACATGAATAGAATGTATGGGTATTCACCTTTACAAGGTTTTGTCTATCAAAGCTGTACTTTTTGTTTTTGATACATGAAAACTGAACAATAACAAAATCAAACAAACAAAATTATCCAATTATAACATTTCAAATATAATGTAATCAACAGTTACAGTAATACCATAGTAGCTTACCTGTTGTGAGTTCTTTGCCCAAATTACAGACTTATTATGAAGATTCAGCTGTTTGTCTGCAGGTAAAGATGCATCATAAAGACCAACTGTGACAAAGTCCACAATGCCATGTTCTGTTGGCTGCCAGTTTATAATTTCATACTTTGCTGCTGGGTCTCCATTCTCATTAAAGTAAACATCATCTCCTTCCTTTGTTATGAACTTAATCTTTTTTATGTGCTGTAAAATCTAAGAGGATATGCATCCATATCATTATCTGACCAACATGTTGTAGGCCTATTGGCACGACAGCAAGAGTCTTACAGCATTTTTTCTTAGTTAATTGAAACTATTTTCCTTGTTAATGAGAGATATTGTTAAAACTACAATTTAAATACTTGGTTTTCAACTCACCGTAAATGGATCTAGCTGAACCTTGTTGTTACAGGTTTTGTTACAGCTGAG
>NC_045735.1:29619045-29619150 GCF_008692095.1 Etheostoma spectabile | reverse complement strand
ATTATGAAGTGCATGGGCCACAGCATACACTCCTTTATAAACATTGTAAATAATAGGCATGAGCGACATATCAGTGAAGCTGTTTTGTACTCCAGTCAGATCTTC
>NC_045735.1:29618869-29619035 GCF_008692095.1 Etheostoma spectabile | reverse complement strand
CATTCTCTCTGATTCCCTGCTGAAGATTTGGACTGTTTGAACTTACAGTTAAACAATGTCTCCCAAAACTCTAAAAACATTTCATTAGTAGATGAATTGAGTGGCTTCACATCCAAAATGAACTCTCTCATTCCATTCACATGTGCTTTGGGGATGGACAGACCTA
>NC_045735.1:29617899-29618859 GCF_008692095.1 Etheostoma spectabile | reverse complement strand
CATCCAGAATGTGATGCCTATCCACGGCTGCAATTTGTGAATCAGAGATCCAGCCCTCACTTCCTACCCACTGGTAACCAGTCAGGTTGTGGTTGAAAAACTCTTGAATCAAAACATCCATATCCACGTGGGTGAGGAAAGCGACAATCACCTTGGAAGTGGAATCCTTGATACTGTCAATTATCTTTTGTATTTTGTCTGGTGGATCTGTTCTAAAGAAAGCTACAGAGTACTCTAGACAGATGCCCAGATGCTGGGCAGTTTCTGTGAATATGGCCATGCCATTGTTGCCATATTCATCATTTGTTCTAATAGCTCCTACCCAAGTCCAACCAAAGTATTCGACCAATTGGGCCAAAGCTCTACTCTGGTAATAGTCACTGGGTATTGTTCTGAAAAAGGATGGGTACTTAGTTTTATCACTGAGACAAGCACAAGTAGCAAAGTGGCTGATCTAAAAGGAAAAAAGGAAAATACCCTAAGATAAAGATGCAAAATATGAAACGATTTTAAAACCTTATTTTGCTATAACCAGGTGAAACTATTAATTCCAATACCATTCTTACCCACCATTGGGATATGAAAGGGTCCGATGACAGTAGCCACAGCCATGCAAGGAGAGGAAGAGCTTTCTCCCATAATGGCCTGCACTTGTGCAGTTCTTGTACATGGTGCCTCGGTGGGTGCAGATAATATCTCATTACCATTAGCCAAGGCCAGTGCAACCCTCACACTTCTGGCAATGGAGCCACAGACATCATAGATCTTATAGCCCAGAGAGATACCAGGCAGTAGGTCTGTGCTGTTATTAATCTCCTCTATGGCAAAGAGCATAGCCTGGGCAAACTGGAAATCTCTGAAATTCAAACTTGATCCAGACAGTTATAAATAGTTTTTTGCCCACTAAATAGAAACAATAATTCAATTCAATTTTATTCATAGTATCAATTCATAACAAGA
>NC_045735.1:29617507-29617889 GCF_008692095.1 Etheostoma spectabile | reverse complement strand
GACACTTTACAGATAGAGTAGGTCTAGATCACACTCCAAAATCTACAAGGATCCAACAGTTCTAGTAGTTTCCTCCAGAGCAAGCAACAGTAGCATAGTAAATTACACTATTTATTCAATAGCTGCAACAGGGATTTTTAAGGAATATTATTTCTGATTTTTATCATTCATACAGTTTACATCTACATTCATACAATATACTTTACCTGGTGCATTCCAGTGGCAATGGATTTTGTGTGTAGTTGTCCTGTCTGTCTTTCCAGCTGGTGTGGAAAGAGAATATTCCCCCCAACACGATGTCCCCATTCTTAAATATCTGGGGGTTCTCAGGATCCCCTCTCAGCCTGCACACCAGCTCCTCAGCCTGAGAGAAAGATGCCAC
>NC_045735.1:29616919-29617497 GCF_008692095.1 Etheostoma spectabile | reverse complement strand
TGTAAGAGTGCCCAACCCTGCTCTGGCCACATCTGTGTGGATGGCATACTGTCTCAAGCTACACCACTGGGTGGCAACATATGTACCATAATGTAAATCTTGTACTGGTATTTGTACATTTTGAAGCAGCTTGGCAACCAATAATAGAACAGTGATGTTTTATCTACGTAGAATGTCAAGGTATTGCAAGATGTTGGAGGTGCCCAGACAGCACAAAGGGTTTGGGTTTAAGCAAACACAGCAGATATGAAAGCTTCCACCAGCCTGTCAAGGGCTCTGTTGGTCCTTGTGTGTTTCTTTATTTTTTCCATCTCTTATTCTGGCCATGTCTCTGCCTATTAAACAAAGCTATTACAAATCAAATCTTGGGGATGCCTAGGTTAACTCACCCAGTTGTGGTTGTCCCATGTACAAAGTCTCAGTCCTCACCGCAGCAGTTGTGGGTTTGATTCCAACCTGCAGCCCCTTGCTGTATGTCATTCCCTCTTACTTTTATCTTTCCTTTCTAAAGCTGTCCTGTCAAATAAAGGCCTAACATTTCCAAAATAATCTTAAAAAAAAAAAAAAAGATTTCTAAT
>NC_045735.1:29614415-29616909 GCF_008692095.1 Etheostoma spectabile | reverse complement strand
ATTATCCCCACCAAAATTACAGACCTAAATTCCAATTTGCTTTTAATTTATTCACCCTCACCACACCTGCGCTTGCCCCATTCCCGTTCATCCATGTATTCTCAGTTCCTTCTATTTGGGCTTGCTACCCATGCCAGTACGCTTTTGTATCTGAATTTGGTCAAGAAATCACTGAAGTCTTCATATCGTTCTGGGCTATAGCATTTGGGTCCTTCCCTTGTTGCTTAACAAGGAAATCTGGCCAAACATGGACTTCACTAGCTCTGCCTGCCATTTTCTTGGCATGAGGTTGGAATTACCAAGGAATTTTTCCTAAATGAAGGCCAAGGCTCTTTAAAGTCCCTCAATCAGAGCGTTTACACGCACAGCAGTAACCGGGTTATGCCAGTTCTCCCTGTATTCAATGGGAGGAAGGTAATTCTGCCTCTGGTACACTAGGTGGCCATCTGCCAACGCACAACTGGCTTTTTCTGCCGGTTGTCCTATGTCAACATTACAACAATCGTCCTCTTAATTAGTAAAATTTAACAACTTGATGTGTCACAGTTTAGGAACACAGTGTTCTCGCCAGAAGACTGACAACATTTTTGCCAAATTATATCATTACCATTAATCAGTGTTGGGTGGAATTAGCAACATAACTTTGTTATCTAACTAGCTAACATTAACGTCAGCCAGCGGACACAGCTGGGCCTGCTTGGTCCTTACACTTTTTTGCCGAGACAAAACGTTGACAGCCCCGGAGATGTTTAGCCATCTTCTGATGTCCGTGGTCTGCTCTTGATATTGCTCTTTTGACCAGTTTGTGAATTGGTCACGTAAATGTATCTATTGATTTGTGTACATGGACACGTTTATCCCGTTTTTTTGTGACAGTCAGCACATTTTTTAAAAGTAATGTATTTCAATGGGAAGGTTCTTTTGTGTTCACAGCACAATTCTGTCTGCCAGTCGGACGGCAGCAGAGAAGCTGTATGGCTTTGCTATTATTGATATTTTAAGACCCATAATTGCTGTTTTACTTGACATTTATCCACGAGATGTTACCATGGTTCATTTCTTACACAAATCAATCGATTAAATAACCTGACCATTTTACAAACTGCCGTAAGACTGGGTCGTGTGTGTGTACATACACAGGCCAAAGGTTTCAACACACCTTCTAAATCAATGCATTTCCTTTATTTTCATGAATATTTACATTGTAAATTATCAATGAAGGCATCAAAACTATGAATGAACACATGTGGAATTATGTACTTAACAAAAAAGTGGGAAATAACTGAAAACATGTCTTATATTCTAGTTTCTTCAAAGCAGCCCCCCTTTGCTTTTTTGATAGCGCTGCAAACCCTTGATGTTCTCTCAGTGAGCTTCATGAGGTAGTCACCTGAAATGGTTTTTACTTCACAGGTGGGCCTTGTCAGGGTTAATTAGTGGAATTTCTTGCCTTAGTAATGGAGTTGGGACCGTCGGTTGTGTTGCGCAAAAGTCAGGTTGATACACAGCCGACAGCTCTATTGGACAACTGTTAAAATTAATATTATGGCAAGAACCAATTAGCTAAGTAAAAAGAAATGAGTGACCATCATTACTTTAGGAAATGAAGGTCAGTCGTTTCAGAAAATTGCAAAAACTTTGAATGTGCCCCCAAGTAAAGCGCTACAATAGAACTGAAACATTAGAACCGCCCCAGGAAAGAAAGACCAAGAGTCGCCTCTGCTGCTGAGGATAAGTTCATCTGAGTCACCAGCCGCAGAAATCGCAAAGTAACAGCAGCTCAGATTAGAGACCAGATGAATACCACACAGAGTTCTAGCAGCAGACAACTGTTAAGAGGAGATTGCGCAAATCAGGCCTTCATGGTCAAATAGCAGCTAGGAAACCACTGCTAAGGAGAGTCAATAAGCAGAAGAGATTTGTTTGGGCCGAGAAACACAAGGAATAGACATTAGACCAGTGGAAATCTGGGCTTTGGTCTGACTTTTTTTTTTCTATTTTTGTTATTTCCACTCTTCATTCTAACCCCAACTGGCCCATCAGACACCGCCTACCAAGAGCCTGGGTCTGTCCGAGGTTTCTGCCTAAAAGGAAGTTTTTCCTCGCCACTGTCGCACTGTTGCTTGCTCTGGAGGAGACTACTAGAACTGTTGGGTCCTTGTAAATTCTGGAGTGTGGTCTAGACCTACTCTATCTGTAAAGTGTCTCGAGATAACTCTTGTTATGAATTTATACTATAAATAAAATTGAATTGAATTGAAATAAGTCGAAGTTTGAGATCTTTGGTTCCAACCGCCGTGTCTTTGTGCAACGGCCAAAAAGTGACCCGATAGATTCTACATACCTGGTTTCCACCGTGAAGCATGGAGGAGGAGGTGTGATGATGTGGGGGTGCTTTGCTGGTGATACTGTTGGGGATTTATTTAAAATTGAAGGCAGCGAAATCCTATCCGGTTTGTGTTTAGTTGGACCATCATTTATTTTTCAACAGGAC
>NC_045735.1:29614284-29614405 GCF_008692095.1 Etheostoma spectabile | reverse complement strand
AACACACCTCCAGGCTGTGTAAGGGCTATTTGACCCAGAAATAGAGTGATAGACTGCTGCTCCTCCACAGTCAACGCTCTTGAACCCAATCCAGATGGTTTGGGGAGAGCTGGACCTCAGA
>NC_045735.1:29614030-29614274 GCF_008692095.1 Etheostoma spectabile | reverse complement strand
AAGGCAAAAGGGCCAACAAGTGCTGAGCATCTCTGGGAACTCCTTCAAGACCGTTGGGAAACATTTTCAGGTGACTACCTCTTTAAGCTCATCAAGAGAATGCCAAGAGGGTGCACATCAGTAATCAGAACAAAGGGTGGCTATTTTGAAGAAACTACAATATAACCCATGTTTTCAGTTATTTCACACTTTTTTGTTAAGTACATAATTCCACTTGTGTTCATTCATAGTTTTGATGCCTTCA
>NC_045735.1:29612147-29614020 GCF_008692095.1 Etheostoma spectabile | reverse complement strand
ACAATGTAAATAGTCATGAAAATAAAGGAAAAACATTGAAAGAGAAGGTGTGTTCAAACTTTTGGCCTGTACTATATGTATATAAATGTATTGTTTTACAATAATATGTCCCCTTCACAAACAACATGAAATTCATTGGGTAAATTAGTACCTACAGTACAAGAAGATAGATGTCTACATGACAGTCTGAAGTGGTTATCAAATGATTAAGTAAAAACTTTATGGCATTGGCCACAAAATGACTTTAAGTTTTCAGAATGACTTTGGTGCTGCCTTCCCCATTATATTATTTTTTGTATTTTTCTTAGGTTTCAGTAATATAATGTAACATTTTGGAATAAAAATACAAAAGAGCAGTCCAAAACTGGAGGCTAGAATAGCAAATATCTCCACAGCAACGCTGAACTTTCCAGGAGAGCTGACATATGCTGGAATAAAAGTGATCCATACGGCGCAGAATATTAGCATGCTAAAGGTGATAAATTTGGCTTCATTGAAGTTATCAGGCAGTTTCCGGGCCAGAAAAGCAAGAATGAAACATAATATGGCCAGAAGTCCTACGTACCCAAGTACAGCCCAAAAACCTACAGCTGAGCCCAGAGCACACTCTAAGATGATTTTGTCCTTGGATTCCTTAAAATTCTTAAACGGAAATGGAGGAGAAATTGTTAACCAGAGGATACAGATGATAACTTGTATCAGAGTGAAACCCACAACAGTGAGTTTCTGCTGTGCAGGCCCAAAAAATTTCATGATATTACTACCAGGAAGTCTGGCTTTGAAGGCCATTAACACGACTATAGTTTTCCCCAGAACACAAGAGATACAGAGAACAAAGGTGATGCCAAATGCTGTGTGTCGCAGCATGCAGGACCACTCAGAGGGCCGGCCTATGAAGGTCAGAGAACACAGGAAACACAGAGTCAAGGAGAAGAGCAGCAGGAAGCTCAGCTCAGAGTTGTTGGCCCTGACAATAGGAGTTTTCCTGTATCTGAAGAAAATGAATGCCACAACAGCAGTGATGCATGTTCCAAATAAGGATGCTGCAGTGAGCAGCGCTCCCATAATCTCTTCATATGATAGAAACTCTGCCTCCTTCTTCACACAAGCATCTCTTCTCTCATTTGACCAGAACTCAGGGTGGCATCGTACACAAGTGATGGAATCTGAAAATATAATATTAGAGCAGTTATTAGACCTAAACATTTGTATTTTGTTTTGTTTCAATCTTATATATTTTCTCTGCATACAAGACTGACAAAACATGATTACAAGATTAAAATTGGACAACCATATCATAGCTACATGGTATCATCATACATGATCTTGTTCTTATAAGTACAACATGCAGTACAAATAGGTATTATTCATTAGTTTCTGTTTTTTTTGTTTGTTTAATAAGCAGTATGTGTGATATTTCTTAGATGGTATAATGCTGTTTTTCAAGTGTCAATTTTCAGTACTGTAGCACAAACAAAATCTACTTCATTCAGTTTTAGGGAGAGTTATCAAACCCTTAGAAGTTGATGTCCATGCTCAGACACCTCTAGGAGAAGGTGAGAATATATTATTGGGCTTTTTGTTATTTTTAGTGATCTCACCAATGACCATTTTCTTACTCTATGTATCATTATTTGTGTGATTTTTAGTTTAATTGATTCATGATCAAATTATATAAGTGTTTGCTTTTAAAACTACATGCTTATGATATCATCCCTGCAGGAACTCCCATAAAACTTTTAAAATCACATTACAGAACAATTTCTTAAAAACAATTTGAAAATGTACATTTTAAGACTTTTCTTATCTGTACCTGTAATGTTGCTTATTTCTCCCTCTGCACATCTTAAACAGTCATAGCAGCAGACAGGCT
>NC_045735.1:29611808-29612127 GCF_008692095.1 Etheostoma spectabile | reverse complement strand
CGAGTTCCTGGAGGACATTTCTCACTGCAAACTGACAAAGGCACCTGCATGAAAAAAAAGAACTATGAATAATAAATGTATGGGGGTTCACTCTGTCAACAGTTTTTTCATTTGTCATGCATGAAAACTAAACATTATCATACAATAACAATAACTACTAACTTATACAATAATAGAGTGTACCTAGAAGTTAAAGTGATCACATAGTAGCTTACCTGTTGTGAGTTCTTTGCCCAAATTACAGACTTATTATGTAGATGTAGCTGTTTGTCTGCAGGTAGAGATGCATCATAAAGACCAACTGTGACAAAGTCCACAA
>NC_045735.1:29611301-29611790 GCF_008692095.1 Etheostoma spectabile | reverse complement strand
GCCAGTTTATAATTTCATACTTTGCTGCTGGGTCTCCATTCTCATTAAAGTAAACATCTTCTCCTTCCTTAGTTTTGAACAGGATCTTTTTTATGTGTTGTAAAATCTAAGAAGATATGGATCCATATGTGTCATTATCAGACAAAGTTGTTGCCTATTGGCTCAACAAAATGATAGCCCGACAGCAATTGTCATGTTTCAATAAATTTAAACAATTATCCTTGTTAATGTGACTTTCTGTTAAAACTATATTTCAACTCTTTGGTTTTCAACTCACCATAAATGGATCTAGCTGCACCTTGTTGATACAGGTTTTGTTACAGCTGAGGATATTATGAAGGGCATGGGCCACAGCATACACTCCTTTATATAGATTGTTAAAGATAGGCATGAGTGACATATCAGTGAAGCTGTTTTGTACTCCAGTCAGATTTTCATTGCCAGTACATTCTCTCTGATTCCCTGCTGAAGATTTGGACTGTTTGAACT
>NC_045735.1:29611093-29611291 GCF_008692095.1 Etheostoma spectabile | reverse complement strand
AAATAATGTCTCCCAAAACTCTGGAAACATTTCATTACTAGATGAATTAAGCTGCTTCACGTCCATCATGAACTCTCTCATTCCACTGACATGGGCTTTGGGGATGGACAGGCCTATTGCACCATCTAGAATGTGATGCCTATCCATGGCTGCAGTTTGGGAATCAAATATCCAGCCCTCACTTCCTACCCACTGGTA
>NC_045735.1:29610972-29611083 GCF_008692095.1 Etheostoma spectabile | reverse complement strand
GGTTGTGGTAAGACAACTTTTGAATTAGCAGATCAATATCCATGAGGGAGAGGAAAGCGACAATGACCATTGAAGTTGAAGCCTTGATAATTTCAATTATCTTTTGTATTT
>NC_045735.1:29610876-29610962 GCF_008692095.1 Etheostoma spectabile | reverse complement strand
ATCTGTTCTAAAGAAAGCTACAGAGTACTCTAAACAGATGCCCAGATTCTGGGCGGTTTCTGTGAAAGTAGCCATGCCATTGTTGC
>NC_045735.1:29610756-29610866 GCF_008692095.1 Etheostoma spectabile | reverse complement strand
ATTTGTTCTAATAGCTCCAACCCAAGTCCAACCAAAGTGTTTGACCAACTGGGCCAGGGCCCTGCTCTGGTAATAGTCACTGGGTATTGTTCTGAGAAAGGATGGGTACT
>NC_045735.1:29610347-29610746 GCF_008692095.1 Etheostoma spectabile | reverse complement strand
TTTTATCACTCAGACAAGCACAAGTAGCAAAGTGGCTGATCTTAAAGAAAAAAAGAAAAAATGCCTTAAGATTAAGATGCAAAATGTGATACAATTTTAAAACCTTATTTTGCTATAATCAGCTGAAACAATTGATTCCAATTCCATTCTTACCCACCATTGGAATATGAAAGGGTCCGATAACAGTAGATACAGCCATGCAAGGAGATGAAGAGGTCTCTCCCATAATGGCCTGCACTTGTGCAGGTCTGGTACATGGTACCTCGGCGGGTGCAGATAACACCTCATTACCATTAGCCAAGGCCAGTGCAACCCTCACACTTCTGGCAATGGAACCACAGGCATCATAAATCTTATAGCCCAGAGAGATACCAGGCAGTAGGTTTGTGCTGTTATTAA
>NC_045735.1:29600105-29610337 GCF_008692095.1 Etheostoma spectabile | reverse complement strand
GGCAAAGAGCATAGCCTGGGCAAACTGGAAATCTCTGAAATTCAAACTTAATGCAGATAGTAAAAAATAGTTGGACTTTGTTCATGAAATAGAAACAATAACATAGTAATTTAAACTACTTGTTTAATAGCTACAAAACAAGGAATATTAATTTGTATTTAATAAGTTTGAATTTATCATGTGTACAGTATAAATCTAAATTAATACAGTATTTTTACCTGGTGCATTCCAGTGGCAAGGGTTTTTGCTTGTAGTTGTCCTGTCTTTCTTTCCAACTGGTGTGGAAAGAGAATATTCCCCCCAACATGATGTCCCCATTCTTAGATAGCTGGGGGTTCTCAGGATCCCCTCTCTGCCTGCACGCCAGCTCCTCAGCCTGAGAGAAAGATGCCACCAGCAACAGCTGTAAGAGTGCCCAACCCTGCTCTGGCCACATCTGTGTGGACGTCATATTGTCTAGAGCTGAAACACTGGGTGGCAACACTTGTACTGTACTGTAACTCAAAAACTTTCACTGGTATTTGTACATTTTGAAGCAGCATGAGAAATATAAATAGATGTTTTATCTCTGTAGAATTACAAGGTAAGGTGTTGTGAGATGAAGGATGTGCCCAGATAGCAAAAGGGTTAAGGCAAACACAGCAGACATGAAAGCTTCCTCCATTTTATTTTTATTTTATCCAATTATGGCCATCTCACTACTTATTAAAAACAACTATTAAAAATCTTTTCTTGGGGGCGCCTGGATAGCTGACCTAGAGTGTCGTCACATGTCCATAGCCCTCTCCACAGTCCTTTTCTAGTCTTGAACCTTCTCTCCACTAAAATGACAGGCCTGTTTCCAAGTTGGCTTTAACAGCCAAAGCCACAGGCTCCAATAATATCTTAATGCATTGTTATACACTAGAGTGTTCTGTTTTGGTACTGTTGGAATTCAGGCAGCTTTTGACTAACTTAGCTAGAGTCTGGCACAAAATAATCGCAGGGTCACATAACACACAAATCCATCTTATCATGTTTCAAATTAATGTGTTTATGTCAAATCAGCAACAGACTGAACCAATCAGCTCCCAGTGAGTAGCTCCTGACAGCTATGGGTATAGTATAGGAGTGTGGCCGCCGCGACTGTTCACTCAAAGAAATAATGTCAGAAATGATAAACAGATGGTGCATCCATTTACCTACTTGGTAATTTTTGAAAATGCCTGGCCTTTTTCTAAACAGTTCCCAATGACTGCTTTTCAGTTAACTTTTTGATAACAAACCATCTGGTGTGTCAGGTGAGCTTTTGAAACTTTGGGCCATATAATTGTAATCAACAAAGTTAAGCAGTGGGCCTGTATCTCCTGGTCAGCCCTGCTGTGGTTCTCCTTTTATTTTTCTGATTAAAGTTTGTCAATTGCTTTTGGCAACTATTCTTTCTCATCTGATCTAATCTTATGAGATTAGATCAGATGATTTTCGTGGTGTTCTTGGTCATATTCTGTTTGCCTATTACATGCTTCCCCTTAAACACACAATAGGTCTGTTTTAAAAGGTATGTACTATCACTGCTTTGCAGATGATATTCAACTATATATTTAATTTAAGCCTTTAAAATGTAGCAACATTGCCCATACATTGCCGATTTCCATCCATTCACAGGATGAACTCAGCCTCTACCACATGTCCCAGTGACCTGACTTTTACTTATAACTGCTCACCTTTCTCCACTTTCCCTAATCAGCCCTTCAGTACATTTCTGGGCCAGTGCCTCACTTCCCAGCCATTTGTACATGAAACTTTGCCTGTCCCTGTTCTTGAAACTGTATCTGTTATCGCTGAAGTGCCGCTGATTTGGCAACATCACACGGAGCTACCTGTCTGGTGTCTTGTGCAACAGGCGGTCCCCTTTTTTCCGTAAGAAATCACACTTATATGTGTGCATAAATGTCTGTCCAATATTGTACGAACCCAGGTATAATGTTACTTTAATCATGTACCCCCCAGCAATGCAGTAGTACCCCACAAGGTATTAGTTACCCTGGTAAGAATCACTTTTTTTAGACAATAAACATGCAACTTTGTGGAAATCATTTGGTAAAGGCCCTTCCTTCTTTCAAAAGGACAATGTTGCCCTGCATGAAGCCAGGTCCATGGGAATCGACGGTTAGTATGGAAGAATCTGACTTGTCTGCACAGAGCCCTGGCCTCAACCCCATTAAAAAACCTTGGTTTAAACATTCAATTTGGTTGAATAGTAACACAGACTGTGTGGCCAGACCACCCAACATCAGTGCCCAACTTTTCTAATGAAAATGTGGTTGAATGGGAGAAAATCCCTGCAGCAAAGAAATCATGTGGACAGTCTTCACAGAACAGTGTTGTAGCTGCATATTATGCCCATGGTTTTGGAATGATGGGATCAGCAGTGATACATTAGTGCAATGTTTGGGTAAACCTGTCCTTTTGGCCATCAGCTAGCTAGCCATCAGCTAGCTAGCTAGCTAGCTAGATATCTATCTAGCTAGCTAGATAGATAGATAGATAGATAGATAGATAGATAGATAGATAGATAGATAGATAGATAGATAGATAGATAGATAGATTACATCATTGTGCTCAGACACTGTTCAATAGAAAACCAGAAATTGGGGATAACAGGCAATGGCCGCAATGGCCATTTTCATTCGTTTTTCATTGTAAAGTAATTGGCCAAAATAAACTTTGTGATCTATTTTAGACTGGTTGTCCTGTCAACCATTCAGCACATCCCATTAAGTGTTGTATACCCTTCCCACATTTTAAAGACAAACAAATAAAAACTGGTATTCAATGTCTTTCTTTGATTAATTCAAAATTAAAGTTTGTTAAGCTTAAAAGGTATCATCATGGCCAAATGCTCCAGGGCACAGTTTTGACAAAGGCCTCAAGTTCTCCAGTAGAGATCTTAAGGGGGTTATGATGCAACAGCGGGAAGTTTCCAGTGTCAGCTGTGAGGACAGGTGTGGAGGCACGTTGGAGACACAGAACTCTAGAGGGAGTTTATTAGCTTGTTAGACCGCTTGTGAGTGGGAAGAGCCTGAGGCACTAGCACTTCACCACATGTGTTCCTACTAAATCAGCTCCCAAAAGACATATCCTCTCGAGAAAAGTGTTTCATAAACTAACAAACATCTAGCACACAAACAGCACTTTCTTTTTAATTAAAGAGGAGCCTAAGAGGCACATCAGCTGACTAATAAACTGAAAAATATCAATAACACCAAATTAAATATCATATGGTCCAATGCCATGCTTAATAAGGTGTGTTGAATTGTTTATTTTAATCAGTTGTCAAAAGTGTAAATTTAATTTTCTCATCCAAATGCAGGGTTCCCTAAGAATAATGTGACATGTAGGGTCAAATTATAGAAAATTAAATGTGAATGTGCAAAATGATATAACAGTATTTCAATGATGAGGATTACCATTGTGTAATCACACTAATATATTGCTTCTATACTTATTTTCACAGTTAATTTTTAGGACTTGTAAAGATATAGTCGGAAAAAAAGGGAAGAAAATTACAGAATGAAGAAAAAATCCGTAAGATGTTTAAGTTGTCTGATCACAGTTTAGAATTGTCCATCCATCCATCCATCCATCTTCAACCGCGTATCCGGTATTGGGTCGCGGGGGCAGCAGCTCCAGCAGGGGACCCCAAACTTCCCTTTCCCAAACCACATCAACCAGCTCCGACTGGGGGATCCCAAGGCGTTCCCAGGCCAGGTTGGATATACAATCTCTCCACCTAGTCCTGGGTCTTCCCCGAGGCCTCCTCCCAGCTGGACGTGCCTGGAACACCTCCCTAGGGAGGCGCCCAGGAGGCATCCTTACCAGATGCCCCAACCACCTCAACTGGCTCCTTTCAACGCAAAGGAGCAGCGGCTCTACTCCGAGCTCCTCTCGGATGACTGAGCTTCTCACCCTATCTCTAAGGGAGACACCAGCCACCCTCCTGAGGAAACCCGTTTCAGCCGCTTGTACCCTGAATCTTGTTCTTTTGGTCATGACCCAGCTTTCTTGACCATAGTTGAGGGTAGGAACAAAAATTGCCCGGTATATCAAGAGCTTTGCCTTCTGGCTCAGCTCCCTTTTCGTCACAACGGTGCGATAAACGGAATGTAATACCGCACCCGCTGCTCCGATTCTCTGACTAATCTCACGCTCCATGGTCCCCTCACTCGCGAACAAGACCCCGAGGTATTTAAACTCTTTCACTTGGGGTAAGGACTCAATCCCTACCTGAAGAAAGCACTCCATCGGTTTCCTGCTGAGAACCATGGCTTCAGAGTTATAGGTGCTGATCCTCATCCCAGCCGCTTCACACTTGGCTGTGAACCAATCCAGTTTTGAATTGTATCATATATCAAATGTCCATTCACTGCCAATTGTATTGACAAAGGTGTTAAAGGGGTAATAAATGTCATGAAGCACAACCTTTAAACCCATCTTGTACGATGTAAAGCAGAGATTTTACAACAAAAGCATAACTATTTTTATGAGTGGACATCTATACTCCTCCCAGCCTGTATGGCCTTTTCAACACAGTTTTAAAATGAAAATCTAACTATACTGGTACATGTATTCAAATAAGCCTAACTACTCCTAGCTGGGAGAAGCAATTCAATAAATGTTTATATATACTGTACATATTGTATATATAAGTATGCATACCATTGTGCATCATGACAAAGACATGTATATTAAGTACATTCAAAAACCTTTAAAGGGGCCATGTGTAACTTTCCGTTTGTGTTGATTTTAGCGGTCCCTTTGGACAGAAGCTGTAGTGTTTTTACCATGCTTGCTGTCGTAAGGGTCTTTTCTTTAAGATGCTGTATTACCCGCTGTAGTACTTAATTAGCTTTACTGGGAGGTCATGTGGTTGCAGTGAATGTTTTGCTGAGAGAATACCTTACAGATGCATTGTCGCTTTTCAAGTGTACGATATACCATAACTTAGCCTGTATGTATCGTCAGCTAAAGTGGGTACCGATATTACTGTCACTGCGTCACAAGCCAAAGCCTTACGATTTTGTTGTAGCAACTAATGTAATAATAGTAACTTTGAATAATATAGCACATTTCATGAAACCCAAGGACACTTTCCACAAGTACAGGAGGACAATGGAAAAGCCAGGTCCAGACGGGTGGGTGATGGTGGGGGGGAAACTCTGACTGTTGTTTGTACATATGCACCAAGCAACGGTTCGGAGTATTGCTAGAAAGGAGGGTTTGGCCGATAGTTGAATCTCGGTTTGAAGAGGAACAATGCGTATTCCGTGGTTATGCAAGTGCAACTGGTGCATTCCCACCTGCTCAAACGAACCAGACCAAGGGGGAAAACAAACTCTAGTGTGATTCAACCAAACAAAATACGGCAGGTGTGCCATGGCACAATGATGTCACACAATAATTTGATTTCAAGACCCAATCAAGACTGTCCAGTATCACTGATTGGTTAGTACAGTAAGAGGCTAACCCTACTGTTAACTAAGATTATAAAATGTTGCATGACTGGGTAGATTTTCCCCATCAACATTTGGGAGTGGAAAATGTCAGTGATAGCAGGGAAGATTTTCTTGGGTCTCCTGTTGGCATTTGGAGCTGTGGATGGAGCAGCGGATGAAGCAGCGAAGAGGGAACCTCCTTTTTGTCAGATCCTGGGGAGTCCAGAGTTACCTCTGCTGTCGAAAGAAGGAGACGTTATGATCGGGGGAGCCTTTTCCATTCACAGCAAAATCACAGAACCTACACTTTCCTTTACAGAGAAACCAACACGTCTCACATGTTCGAGGTAATTTCAAGATTTGTAGAAAAACATTTTCCAAAGAGTTCTGTCACAGTAAACACAAGTTTCTGTTTTTTATCTTCCTCTCTTGTGTCAGTGTCAACCTCAGGGAGTTTCGATTTGCCCAGACCATGATCTTTGCAATTAAGGAAATAAACAAAAGTGAATTTCTTCTTCCCAATGTTTCGATCGGATATCGTATTTATGACAACTGTGGCTCAACATTATCCTCAATGCGTGCTGTTATGGCCCTGATGAATGGTGATGAGATGACTGTAGGAAAGAGCTGTTCTAGTCAATCAGCTGTTCATGCTATTATCGGGGAGTCTGAATCTTCCTCAACCATTGTGCTTTCTCGCACTACTGGACCATTTAAAATACCAGTGGTAAGATCGATGTCTGTTTGTATTGATGTGTATGTTACGTGCAAACTTTTCTTATTCTTCCTCTCTCTTTGTGTATTCTCAGATAAGTCATTCAGCAACGTGTGAATGTTTGAGCAACAGAAATGAGTATTCCTCTTTCTTTCGAACCATTGCCAGCGACCTCCACCAAAGCAGAGCCCTTGCCCAGCTGGTCAAGCACTTTGGCTGGACCTGGGTCGGGGCAGTCAACAGCGACAGTGAATATGGCAACAATGGCATGGCCATCTTCCTTGCTGCAGCCCAGGAAGAAGGAGTGTGTGTGGCGTATACAGAGAAATTTCACAGGGAAGAACCAGAAAAACTCTTGAAAGTGGTAGAAGTGATCCGAAAGAGCACTGCCCGGGTCATTGTTGGTTTCCTGGCCCATGTAGAGATGAACAACCTTCTAGAGCAGTTGAGTCTGCACAACATCACAGGTCTGCAGTTTGTTGGTGTGGAGGCCTGGATCACTGCTGACAGCCTTGTGACTCCTACCAGCTTTAGTGTGCTGGGAGGTTCACTGGGTTTTGCTGTGCAAAAGGCCAATATCAGTGGTCTGGATGATTTTTTAATTAAAGATTTCTGGGTGACAGAGTTTGAGTGCAAGAAGACAAACGGGTCCACCATGACAGAAACACAACAATGCAAAGTCAAAAACGATCTAATTGACCTCATAAATTATGATGATGATGTGGCAGAGCTGAGATACTCCAGTAACATCTACAAAGCCATCTATGCTGTGGCCCATTCTCTGCATAGCATTCTAAAGTGCTTCAATAGTCAGGGTTGTGACCACACTGTTAAGGTTACTCCCTGGCAGGTAAAAAGAACAGATTGCTAAATTGTTTATTTCTTAGCTCCGATCATTTCTATATTGACATATTGTCTTACTGCTTTTTAGGTAGTGGAGTTTTTGAAGGAAGTTAATTTTACCATTAAGAACGGGGACCAGGTGTGGTTTGATAGCACTGGAGCAGCTGTTGCTCGGTATGAAGTGGTGAACTGGCAGCGTGGATCAGATGACTCAATCCAGTTTAAACCTGTCGGCTATTATGACGCCTCCCTACCCCCTGGACAGAAGTTTGTCCTCAAGACCGAAGCCATAATTTGGCCTGGAGAGAAGACAGAGGCAAATATCATAATTCACAGTAAAACATTGATGCAATGCCGGAATTTGACAGATAGTTTGACAATATTTTATCTTGAATGATTATTGAAAACTTAATGGCTGTTATCTTTTTTAATTCAAAGTTGCCTGTGTCAGTGTGCAGTGAGAGCTGTCATCCTGGAACGTATAAAGTCCTTCAGAAAGGAAAGCCGGTCTGCTGCTATGACTGTATCCCATGTGCAGAGGGAGAAATCAGCAACAGCACAGGTATAGGTACTGCTGACCTTAACTATGACAAATTGCATACATTGTTTACTTTCCACACTCTGTGTTTCATGTTAAAATCCACTATTGTGAAGTCTCTTATTTACGTTTTTAGGATGTAAGTGATAAAATTACAATACTAGTGACGATATTTCTATTACAGATTCTAATGACTGCAAAAAGTGTCCTGAGGAGTATTGGTCCAATCAAAACAGAGATGCATGTGTACTGAAAAATGTTGAGTTCCTCTACTTCACGGAGGTTATGGGTATAATACTTGTGTTTTTCACTTTGTTTGGTGCACTTCTTACATTAATTGTGGCCACTATATTCTTGCGCAATAAGGACTCTCCCTTGGTAAAAGCCAACAACTCTGAGCTGAGCTTCCTGCTGCTCTTCTCCTTGACTCTGTGTTTCCTGTGTTCTCTGACCTTCATAGGCCGGCCCTCTGAGTGGTCCTGCATGCTGCGACACACAGCATTCGGCATCACCTTTGTTCTCTGTATCTCTTGTGTTCTGGGGAAAACTCTAGTGGTGTTAATGGCCTTCAGGGCCACACTTCCAGGAAGTAATGTAATGAAATGGTTTGGGCCCGCACAGCAGAGACTCACTGTTCTGACCTTCACTCTTATACAGGTTTTAATTTGCATACTTTGGCTGATAATGAATCCTCCTTTTCCTTTCAAAAATATGAAACACTATAAGGACAAAATAATTCTTGAGTGTGCCTTGGGATCACCTGTAGGGTTCTGGGTTGTGTTAGGATACATAGGGCTGCTTGCTGTCCTATGTTTTGTACTTGCCTTTTTGGCTAGAAAGTTACCTGATAATTTTAATGAAGCTAAATTCATCACCTTCAGCATGCTGATATTCTGTGCAGTCTGGATCACATTTATCCCAGCATATGTCAGCTCTCCTGGGAAGTTCACTGTGGCTGTGGAGATATTTGCTATTCTGGCCTCCAGTTATGGGCTACTTCTCTCTATATTTGCACCAAAATGCTTCATTATTGTATTCAAACCCAAACTGAACACAAAAAAACATCTGATGGGGAAAATGGGATCCAATTAAATCTCAATGAGCTTGCGGTGTGTCTTGGATTTTTTTCATTGAACTGAGCACAACACTCATTGATATGTCTTATTCAGCTTTCTTTTGTTTGTGTCACAATCTACACAAAAGCTACAAACTAACAATATTCATGATAAAGGCAATTCAACATTGTTGACTGTAAGTTTAGCTCTTACTTCTTTTAGATCATTGATTTAATCTACATCTGCTGCTACAATACAGACGTAAAAAAACACTAATAATAATATTTCAATTTTGTATAAATAAATAAAAACTTTAAAAACTATCCATGACTTCCTGCTTCCTTATTTTAATTAGCACAATTAGGGTCTGCACAGTAGAGACCTATGTGGCCACATGTGGCCCAGACGGTGGTCGGAGTGATCGGAGCTCAATCCATCCTTAATGCCTCCTGGGTGCATGCACACCTATACTTAGAGCTGTCTGCTTTTGATCCAATCCCTCAGATCAAATTTTATAACCAGGTCAAAACAGTGCTTCAGTGTATACAGTGCAAGCCTTCACCATGTACAGTATGTCGTCACACAAGTACTATGTGCAGATATTTTATGAAAACGTGAGTAAAAAGGCTTTTTCACTACATAAAATACAACTAGAAAAGAACCAGATCTTGACACTATAGCCTAGTCTTTAGTACCCCAAAATATACAATAGATAATGAAATGAAATTGAATCAGGTTGGGAGTTAATGGCACAATAATGGTCTGTGGATTAAAAGGGCAACCACAAGTCACAAGCAGTGTTGGTAAAGTTACTGTTAAAAAGTAATTAGTTAGAATTACAAGTTAATTCTTCCAAAAAGTAACTTAATTAGATAATAATTACAAAAGTAACTAGCTACTTCACAACTAATGTGTTTCTTTCAAGTACATTTTCAAATTCTCAAATGTGACCCCACCTCCACCCCTCTTTGACAATCTGAATATTATAATGAAATGGACACTTAATGCAATACATTATTAACAGAAACTGTACACAAATCTAAACTATTTTAATGTTGCTTTGGGACAAAGTGAGACTAGCATCCAATCAGATGCCATGTATGTTGATATATAGTGGATCAATACAAACAACACAGATGTTTTGGAACTTTTGATTTTTATTGCCCCTCAACAGGCCACAACTGGGCAAAATGAAATAATGTTTTTTAAGCACTACAGCAAAAATAAATAACAAATTTATACACTCTTTGTAGTACAAATAATGTAAGTGGCCTGATGGTTATATTTTTGCGCTGGTGTGTGTGCCAAGCCGGAGTGTGTGTGTGTGTGTGTGTGTGTGTGTGTGTGTGTGTGTGTGTGTGTGGGGGGGGGTAGATAGATTAAGGGAGTAGTGGGAGAGTGACTGTGATTAGCTTTCGCAGCGAGTAGCTAGCCTAGAATCATGGTGCCTATGTTGTCTGACCATGGTGGGAATTCTTTAGCAGGAAAAGTTACCCCCACCCCCCTTGATTCCATGACGGCATACCTGTCTCTCGTGGACTCACTCGCTTGTGTTGTTCGTTATTTGTCCATGCTTATGACCACCCGCCCAACTCTACCTCTGATTG
>NC_045735.1:29598970-29600095 GCF_008692095.1 Etheostoma spectabile | reverse complement strand
CATGAAATTTTACTCAACCTCAGCTAATTTTTAGCATTTATGCCCTTGTCTCGTGCACGGTCCACTAACCAAGGAAGAAAATAAGACTTTTGCCTCTTGGCTTAGAGATCTAGTTGGTCTGGTGAAAAAAACAACTTCGATTATATTTTTCAGCAGTAATGGTGGCGTTATTAAGATGGGAAGAGTAGTCAATTAGATTACTCGTTACTGAAAAGAGTAACGCCGTTATTTTATAACTCCGTTGTTCCACTCACAACCAATGTTTTGTTTTTGAAAGGGTTTCATTGAAACGTGCCTGAATGAACCTATAATAGATGGGCCGTGTAAGCATCAGACACGAAATAAACCATTTATTCAATCATTCATTGTTTGATGCAGTGGTTGTTAGCATGCATGTTGTAGTGTAGTAATGTGCTTTTTCCTGTGTAGTCACTGTGATATAGCTTAATACTAGTTATGTTGTAATAAACCTTGAACATATGCTCAATAAATATTCTATATTTTAGATATATCTTATGGTTGCTTGTGACCATGATTGGAACAACGGAGTTATAACTGAAATGTAAGATTGTGGATATGGTTTCAGACCCAGATACCAAAATGAGTACCCAAGAGTTTATTGCCCTGACACAGTTAGGCTTTGCCAGACCATACTCCACACGCTGCCGAGGAGGGTCTGGCTAGTCCATGTAGCAATCCAGAAGGGGCTTAAAAATGTGGTCTGTTTTATTGGTATTTCTTGAAACCAATCGCAATTGTCATGGGCGGTGCTAAGCTACACATGGGGCCACGGCAAAATAGCCTTGAGAAAGAACTTGTTTTGGTGGAACGTGTACGTTCAAAAGTTGTTTTAGTTGTGCAACAGAATACTCAGAAAGGACAGATATTCTAGCTAGCTGTCTGGATGTACCCTGCATAGATCTGAGGAGCAGTTAACCATAGTCCTCAGAAGTCCTTCGAAGTTCAAAATTCCGACACAAACCAAAGGGAAGGAAACAGACATTGTCGAAAAGTCATAAATCCAGCGGAATTTCCTACAGCATAACAGCAATCCCAAAAGTAGAATGTTGTGGATACAGACAGAGATGGGAAGTAACAAAGTACAAATACTTTGTTACTGTACTC
>NC_045735.1:29598856-29598960 GCF_008692095.1 Etheostoma spectabile | reverse complement strand
TTTTCAGATATTTTTACTTTACTATTTATTTTTTTGGCGACTTTTAACTTTTACTCCTTACATTTTAACACGACTATCGGTACTTTCTACTCCTTACATTTTAC
>NC_045735.1:29598717-29598846 GCF_008692095.1 Etheostoma spectabile | reverse complement strand
CATTACTTTAGTTTTGTACTAAAGGTTGTCTATCAGGTGTGATTGTGAGTGCATTTATTTCTTTTATTACGACACAAACAGCCACAGGAGAGCTACCCACGCCCATGTTTATACTGATGCTTGATTGTA
>NC_045735.1:29598575-29598707 GCF_008692095.1 Etheostoma spectabile | reverse complement strand
AACAGAGAGAAGTTGTCTCCGTCTGTGTTTTAACAGACACACTTGGGCCAAAGTTGGAAAGTTATTTTTGCGTCATCAATACCAAAATTGAATATAATTGGATGGGAATATACACAGACTTCTCACAAAATC
>NC_045735.1:29597990-29598565 GCF_008692095.1 Etheostoma spectabile | reverse complement strand
TCATATCTTGCTACTCGGTCAGAATCTTATTAACCTGGAATTCCAGTCTCTGTCACAAATAATAAGCTATAAGATTTATATATGTTTTAGGCCTATTGGCAGACAGCCATTTAAAATGTAGGCAATGGCATATAAAGAGCCTTTTTTCCATGTCCACTGTAGTTTCTCAGCATGCTCTCTAGTAACATCTGTCTGATCTGGGGAGCTTTTGTCATTCGCAAGGCTACTTTGACTTTTATACTTTTAGTACATTTCCAGGCCACTACTTTGTTACTTTTACTTGAGTAAAGAAGTTAAATTAGTACTTCTACTTTTACCAGAGTATTTTTTGACACAATTATCTGTGCTTCTACTGAGTACATGAAGTGAGTACGTTTGCCATCTCTGGATATAGACTACCCTGATACTCATGTTGATATTCATGTAAAGAACATGACGATGAAGAACATAGCTTTAGAACAATTGTATGGTGCATCTGTGTAGAGGCAGGTAGTGCTTCAGTGTAAACAATTAAATCACTCAACTCCTCTTGTCTATGCCCTCAACCATATGTATCATGCGTGTGTGTGTGTGTG
>NC_045735.1:29585442-29597980 GCF_008692095.1 Etheostoma spectabile | reverse complement strand
TGTGTGTGTGTGTGTTTGTGTGTGTGTTGGAAGTGTGGTTGTAAGCATACATGCTATCATATATGGTGTCTATCCAATATTAAACAAAATGTTTATGTTAATAAATCCATACATGAAAACACAATTTGCCAGCCTGGTATTCCGTAAGGGTTACATCTATGTTGGGTGAATCTTGTACCATCATTTATGCTGGTCTGAAAGGGTTTCATGTTGAAATGTGTACTTTATGTTTGTAGCCTCCTTGTATTTACGTGTTTTTGTGTTTATGTACTTCATGTACTTATTTTGTTTTTGAAAGGGTTTCATTGAAACGTGCCTGAATGAACCTATAATAGATGGGCCGTGTAAGCAATCAGACACGAAAATAAACCATTTATTCAATCATTCATTGTTATGATGCAGTGGTTGTTAGCATGCATGTTGTAGTGTAGTAATGTGCTTTTTCCTGTGTAGTCACTGTGATATAGCTTTAATACTAGTTATGTTGTAATAAAACCTTGAACATATGCTCAATAAATATTCTATATTTTATGATATATCTTATGGTTGCTTGTGACCAGTGATTGGAACAACGGAGTTATAACTGAAATGTAAGATTGTGGATATGGTTTCAGACCCAGATACCAAAAATGAGTACCCAAGAGTTTATTGCCCTGACACAGTTAGGCTTTGCCAGACCATACTCCACACGCTGCCGAGGAGGGTCTGGCTAGTCCATGTAGCAATCCAGAAGGGGCTGAAAAATGTGGTCTGTTTTATTGGTATTTCTTGAAACCAATCGCAATTGTCATTTTTGGTATCTGGGTCTGAAACCATATCCACAATCTTACATTTCAGTTAACTCATTTGTCTGAGGTGGTTCAATTTCTGTCAGCTCACAAAATCACGATACAGGGTTTGAACCCGCAGGCCGGCTTGGGTCCTGTGTAGAGTCTGCATGTTCTCCCTGTCTTAGCCTGTGTTCTATGGCTTCCTCCCACAGTACAAAGACATGCATGTGTTTATAATTGTTCATTCAATTGACTTCCTTCTTTGTCCTTTTTCATTGTGTGGTGGAAGTTTCTTGTACAGCAAGAGAGGAATTTGTTGGAAGTGAGACTCTGTTAAAAGAGAATAACTGAATCAAGGTTTGGTCTTTGGTGAAGGTTTAACTGCTTTCTTTAGAGAACAATCAAATGACAAGAACAGGTTTCACAATGCACAAAGTTACAGATTGACAAGAGTTCTATGTGAATACAATCAGTAATACACTTATTTAAATCCTGTGGACCCAGAGAAAAGAACACCTTGTTTGGATAACAAGTTAATCTTAAACATAACAATTAATGGATCTCAGGCAGACAGTTGAATCTATTACGTCTCTCTGAATCTGCCCTTCTTGGGTCAAGTTTCTTCACCGGTCATTCTATCTTAGCTAAAAAAGAACAAATTTTCTCTTTGGATAGGCTATGGTCTCGAGCTGGGACCTGGTAGCAAAAACCTTTCTCCTGAGACGCCTGTTTTCTGTGACATTTGTCCTTAGTAGGGGTGATCCGAGTATCCGGCTGAAACGAGTATCCGGTACGGATAAAGCACTTTTGCCGAGTACAAGTATTATACGAGTAATATGAGTCAATATCCGTGCTCGGATTGAATACAACTCCTCAACTGGCCGCACAGCGTTCTGTGATAATCACAGCGCCCCCCCCCCCTCCTGCCTACAAACCCGCTCGGATCAATCACACACACACACAGAACATGGAGAAATGCGCTCCCTCGGCCGCTCTCTCTCTCTCTCTCTCTCTCTCTCGCTCCCGCTCCGTCAGGCAGGCAGTCAATCGGGTCTGCGGATCTGTTCCGTTAACTTTTAGGGTTTCTTCAGCTTCAGGTTTGTTTTTATCTTCGGTTTGTAGTCCTTACATTGTAACCAGTAGATTTCTGATGAACGTGGGGTTTGTAGTCCTTACATAGTCCCCAGTAGATTTCTGATGAATGTGGGTTTCAGACGTGCTGCTTGGTTTAAATGCAACTCCTGTTGTGTCTCTGCCATCGGAGATTTTTTTTTTTTTACTGTCAGCTGCCCCAGCCCCTCTCTCTCTGTGGTCTCTCTCTACTCACACTCACACACACCACACACACACACACACACACCCACACACACACACACACACACACACACACACATATACCTGGTTGGAAATAAAAAAATAAAAGAGAACCAAAAAAAAAAAATCACACTGTCATAAAAAGTAAAGTTAAAAAAGAAGTTATATTGAGTATGAAAACTCTGTTCATTACATTTTACTTCATAATTGCAACCGCATGTGTTGTATTCATTGTTGCAAAACGTTCTGTATATAGTTTGTTTGTTACCATGACAACACCATTGATCTGAAGCTCGAGCTGTCTGTTAAATTTTTTCAAATCAGCAATAATTAACCATTTTTGATCAACTCATATCAATTGCATGCTTAAATAACATACCGGTTAAGCCCCGCACATTTCAAGAGAACCTGACCCACTTCCGGTTAAATCTGACACTTCCTTTAGGCCCC
The DNA here is from genome assembly GCF_008692095.1 of Etheostoma spectabile. Lineage (NCBI taxonomy): Eukaryota > Metazoa > Chordata > Actinopteri > Perciformes > Percidae > Etheostoma > Etheostoma spectabile. Next base: position 29,595,446 of record NC_045735.1, on the reverse strand, counting down.
GCCCAGTTCCGAGTACGGATCCGGATACAGATAATTCATGTGGTAACAGATACAGATACAGATACAGATAATGCTGTACTCGCTCATCCCTAGTCCTTAGGGTAGAAAGCATAAAGTCATAACAATTGAATAACAATATTCTGAGAGGCATTGTAGATCTTTTTATGAATAATTAATATGAAAATAATTGCTTGAATGTAATTTTCCCATTGCAATTGATTTGGCAAATAGATTCTTGATATCCTCAGTTTGCAACTAAAGTGGGTTTAGAATTATGTGTTTCCCCTCATCACATCCTCCTACAATTTAATGTACAGCTTACAGTAATAATGACATAATGGTCTTAAAAACAGAATGTACCTTCTCAAATGAAAAAAAGCAAAGCGATCTGACATCATTATACAGTGATTCGCTAAGAGGACCTTTATCGTCATCATCTGCAGAAGTATAAAGCTCTGCCCATGAAAGGAGATACCTGTTTTGGTCAGCAATAGAGTCAAATCTCACAGGGTATTGGTCTGTGTGTCCATGTTTGTGCCAGATGTTTGACTGCCTCTATGTAATGTTACTGTTTATGCTTCTTGTGGGAGTCTTTGGAGCAGAGGAAGACACTGCGCTCTGTGAGATACTGGGGAGCCCAGAGTTTCCTCTGTTATCTGAGGAAGGAGACATCACTATTGGAGGCGCTTTTTCCATCCATAGCCAAATATCAAGGCCTCCGCTCACCTTCACAAATGCTCCTGAATCTCTTAAATGCTCCAGGTACTGTTTGTTGTTTTCTTTTCTCATTTCTTGGTTTCTTGACAGTTAAAAAGGCACATAAAGTCAGAAAACTGTCAGTGAAAATTGCTATTACTCTTTTCAGGATCAATTTTCGGGAATTTCGTTTTGCCCAAACAATGATTTTTGCCATTCAGGAGATCAACAATAGCAGCTCCCTGCTGCCCAATATTTCAATTGGTTACAAGATATTTGACAGCTGTGGTTTAAATCTGCCTTCCACACGTGCAGTGATGGGTCTAATAAATGGGCCAGAAAAGACTTTAGACAAAACCTGCTCCAGCCACGTATCTGTTCATGCGATCGTCGGAGCCTCCGAGTCCTCCTCAGCCATTGCGATGCTACGGATTTCAGGGATTTTCCAAATACCAGTGGTAAATATTTGTAATATTTGTGTTTGTTGTTGACTGATTTCCCCATCTTCCTTTTTCCAAAAGGCTTATCTAGATCAGTCTAATGATCAGCCTTTATGTATTATATTATATGGTATTATAGATAATATTGTATTATATAAAATAAACTGATTAGTATTTTGATTAATTTCATGTAAGTGCTCAGGTTGTGATTAAGGTTTCCAGGGTTTGCACAGATGCAGCAGGTTAACTCTAAAGTCACATGTTGACATAAACATTTTCCCTTACTTTTTGTCACTTAATACTTATAAAATTAAATTTTAAATATTTTTTGTTTCCCTCTTTTTATTTTCTGTTAGATCAGCCACTTTGCCACTTGTGCTTGTCTGAGTAACAAAAAGGAATTCCCCTCCTTCTTCAGAACCATCCCTAGTGACTACCATCAGAGCAGAGCCTTGGCAAAACTGGTAAAGCACTTTGGCTGGACATGGGTTGGCGCAGTTAGAAGTGACAATGATTATGGTAACAATGGCATGGCAACATTTATCACAGCTGCAAGTCAGGAAGGGGTCTGTGTTGAGTACTCAGAGGCTATATCAAGGACTGATCCAAGTGAGCAGGTTGCCAGGGTAGTCAGAGTTATCCAAAGCGGCAGTGCTAGAGTATTAGTTGCGTTCCTGGCCCAAGGTGAGATGGACATTCTACTCGAGGAAGCTTTGAAGCAGAACTTGACTGGGCTGCAGTGGGTGGGCAGTGAGTCTTGGATTACCGCAGGTTATCTGGCCACTAAAGTGTACTCAAGAATTCTGACAGGGTCTCTGGGCTTCACCATAAGAAAAGCAAAGATCACAGGCCTGCGAGGGTTTCTTTTGCAGGTTAACCCAAGTCAAGACCCTTATAATAATCTGCTGAGAGAGTTCTGGGAAGCCACATTTGGTTGCAGTTTTCAACCCAGTCCGCATGGTCAGTCCCAGTGCTCTGGCACTGAGAGACTACAGGACATCAAAAATCCTTACACAGATTTGTCAGAGCTAAGGATATCTAACAATGTGTATAAGGCTGTGTATGCTGTGGCTTATGCAATGCATAACATGTTAAAATGTGGACAAAGTGGTGAAGAGGTGAATCCCCCGTATATCTGGAAAGATGCCCTAGAGTCAAAACAGGTTAGAGGTCGCCTTCATGAATTAACGTATGTGAATCATTTGAAATAATTAACAATTCCCTGTACTCTAAGTTATACAAGACTGTTCTCCGTTGGTAGGTTGTGAAACACCTCCGAGATGTGAATTTCACTCTTCAGTCAGGAGAACGAGTGTACTTTGATGAAAATGGAGACCCTGCAGCCACTTATGAGCTGGTGAACTGGCAGCGAAACCAAGCAGGAGATACTGTGTTTGTGGCCGTAGGGAGCTACGACGCCTCACTACCAAATGGAAAGCAGTTTACCATGAACGGAATACACACTACATGGGCTGCCGAGTCCCCGGAGGTATCAGATGTGTTACATATTAAATACTTATAGTAGAGCTTGATTTTGAAAGTAATAACTGTTTCCTGAGCCATTTCCATCATTAAAAATAGTTCCATTTTGCATTGTTGAGGAAGTCATTCTATATAATAGTAAAATATATACACACAAATATAAATAGACTTTATTTTGGAAACTGATGTGCAAAATACAAGGTGTTTCTCAACCAATGATATGACAGATTTGGTTTACAGGGGCAATCATTTTTAAGTAACTGATGGGTTGTTACAGATGCCACAGTCTGTCTGCAGTGAAAGTTGTCTGCCAGGTTTCCGGCAGGCTGTGATTAAAGGCAAACCCCTCTGCTGTTTTTCCTGTATCGCCTGTGCTGCTGGGGAGATAAGCAACTTCAGCAGTGAGTAGAAACTTTCTTATCTGCAATTTATTATCTTCCCAGTATCTCTCATCTATATTTCACTAAATATAGCCAGTGCTTATTTTAACATGAGCTCTGCTCTCATAACTTGCAGTTTACAGCATGAACACATTTCAGTGTTTCACGTTTTCCATTCAGATTCGGCCGAGTGCTCGCGGTGTCCACTGGAGTACTGGTCCAATGAAGATCACAGCCAGTGTGTTCCAAAGGTGATCGAGTTCCTTTCTTATGGGGAAACCATGGGTGCCCTGCTCACTGCCTTCTCATTGTTTGGAGCAAGTTTAACACTGGTGGTATCATGTGTCTTCTTTTGGTTTCGTCACACACCTCTTGTCAAAGCCAGTAACTCTGAGCTGAGCTTCCTGCTGCTCTTCTCCTTGACTCTGTGTTTCCTGTGTTCTCTGACCTTCATAGGCCGGCCCTCTGGGTGGTCCTGCATGCTCCGACACACAGCTTTTGGCATCACTTTTGCCTTGTGCATGTCTTGTATCTTGGCTAAAACCATAGCCGTGGTGATGGCCTTTAAGGCAAAAAGGCCAACAAACACAGTTCCTCAGTGTTCTGCTCCACATCAGAGAACAAGTGTTCTTAGCTGTACTTTACTGCAGGTGGTAGTCTGTATGCTGTGGTTGACTCTTGCCCCACCATTTCCCTACAAAAATACAGCTCATGACACTGAAAAGATTATTCTAGAGTGTGATTTAGGTTCATCTTTAGGGTTCTGGGCTGTGCTGGGGTACATAGGACTCCTGGCTCTGCTATGTTTTATTTTTGCTTTTCTGGCTCGAAAGTTGCCTGATAATTTCAATGAAGCTAAGTTCATCACCTTCAGCATGCTGATATTTTGTGCAGTCTGGATCACTTTTATCCCAGCATATGTCAGCTCTCCTGGGAAGTTCACTGTAGCTGTGGAAATATTTGCCATTCTGGCCTCTAGTTTTGGGTTACTCTTCTGTATATTTGCTCCAAAATGTTATATTTTACTGCTGAAACCAGAGAAAAATACTAAAAAACATATGATTGGGAGAAACCAATAGAAATCACTATAAACAAATATACAGAATAGTAACACTTAAATGTCGGAATTCCCATGTTAGTCTTTACTTATTAAAAGCTTTGGGTTAAATATGCCTTTGCAGGCCATGACCAGAGAATAAATGCCTTAAAGATATTGTCTGCCTCATTTGCTTGTTTACATGTAGGTCTTTGCTGAATGAAAACAATGTGCCCACTAATCACACTGAGGGACTGGCCATTTTTCAACCTACTCTCACAGCAGCTTGTGAAATGGTCACGTCATTTAATCTATGTAATCCTGTAAAATGACACATTTTTCTTTATTTCTTTATTTTTAAATGCGGATGATACGCGTAAGGGGTGGTGGATGGGTCTAACGACACAGGACTTTACATTTTCTAATCCTAAACCCAACCGGTGCATCCCCCAGAGACCGCGGCTTGTGTCCCGGCGTGTTACATGTCCTTTTCCCGTTTTTGGCGTGATGGCTTTCACAAACTGCCGTGAGAACGTTTTGCATATTTGCAATTTTAGTGCAGTGATGTTCCTGAAGCTGAATTCTAAATTGAAAGTGTGTAAAAAAATGATCTCCTTCATAAACTGGCTAAATAATACTTATTAAACTCAGGTTTTAAATTCGTAACTGAAATAGAACATTCAATACACTACAACAGCTTAGATCCCCATGGATGCAGGTTTATGCACTTATTATTGTATGTAATTGTCTATGCTGAAAACAAAGATGTCATATAAATGTTGTAGGCTCTCCAATAGGTCCATCCATCTGTCAGTCACACTACAAGTTCTGCCATTGGTGGACAGAAATAACTATTAGCATTGCATCCAGGCCCCAGTGGCCTGTGTTAGTTAGAAGAAACTTCCTATAAAATGCTCAGAGTTGAGTTGTTTACCACCTTGGGTGGTAAATATTGAGGTGAGCTACTATGCTGCTGATAGCAGATCTGCTACTTCTTTCCCTTCTGGCGGTCAGAGGAGGGAAGCTTATGTGTCAAACATATGGGACAAAAGAAGTCTCTCAGTTTTCTAAAGAGGGCGACATCAACATTGGAGGGATTTTCTCCTTTCATCAGAACCCAGTCAGTGTCAGTGCAGCTCGCCAAGTCAACCCAGGAACAATCCAGTGTGAAGGGTAAGAAAAGAAAGCATTTAAATCTTATTACAAAATGTGTTGTTTATTCATGTTTCAAGTGTAAGTCATTGTGTCATGACACAATGACTCACAATGTCATTTCTTTTTACTTTTCACAAATTGTACAATTTAGTCCCTCTCTTTTTCCAGACTGGACCCAGGAGAGCTTCAGTATGCGTACACTATGATATTTGCCATAGAGGAGATCAACAACAGCTCAGGTCTGCTTCCCGGATTGACACTGGGTTACAGGATCTTTGACTCCTGTCCCAGTATCCCTCTGTCCATCAGTGCATCACTTAACCTAATGAATAGGTATGACAGCGGTGTAGGCAGCTGTATCAAACTGTCAAATGTGCATGCTGTCATAGGGGAAACAACATCCACCTCTACAATAGGTATTGCACGCACCATGGGACCCTTCCATATACCTGTGGTGAGTGTTGGGGGCAAGCATGTTCTCTGCCAAATATGAATTGGTGTTGTTGAATGATGTTTTATATCTCATGTGAAAATGTTTTACTACATGTGCGATTCATATTAGCCATTGAAAGGCATCTCATATTAGCTATTTCTCGGGTTAACTTATGTTACAGATCAGTCATTCAGCCACATGTGCATGTCTCAGCAACAGAAGAGACTATCCCTCTTTCTTCAGAACCATACCTAGTGACATTTACCAAAGCAAAGCCCTAGCAAAGCTTGTGAAATACTTTGGCTGGACCTGGGTAGGGGCTATCAGAACTAATAGTGACTATGGGAATGGTGGCATGGCCGCTTTCTTGGAAGCAGCAGAAAGGGAAGGTGTGTGTGTTGAGTACTCCGTAGCTATATACAGAACTGATCCCAGGAAGTGGTTCTTAGAGGTGGTTGACATGATAAAGAAATCCACCTCTAAGGTAATAGTGGCATTTGCTGATGGCACAGACCTTGACATACTTATTAAGGACCTTCATGCTCAGAATGTGACAGGCCTGCAGTGGGTGGGCAGTGAGGGCTGGATCACTTATCGCTATATCGCCTCTCCAGTAAACTACGCTGTGGTGCAGGGGGCTGTGGGTTTTGCAGCACTAAATGCTCACATCCCTGGACTGCAGGAGTTCCTGGCTAACAGCAGGCCCTCTATCAAACCTGGAGACCAGGGACTGGTGGAGCTTTGGGAGACTGAGTTTGGCTGCACCCTGACTCCCCAAGCAGAGACTCAAGCTCAGGTTTCAGTCGCAGCCTGCACTGGGAATGAGTCTCTGTGGAACACAAACACACGTTTCACAGATGTTTCAGATGCCAGTTTGTTAAATAATGTTTACAAGGCAACATACGCTGTCGCTCATGCGTTGGACATGTTGTTTACCTGCAAAGACGGACAGGGGCCTTTTGAGAACAATACCTGTGCTGATAGGGAAAATGTCCAATCATGGCAGGTAAACATAAAACACAAAATGATGTGCCTATGTCAAAACTATACGTTAATGACGATGTAGTTAAATAAAAACATCACTGTTTCTCTGCAGGTGCTGCATTACCTGACACAGGTCAATTTTACTACTAAGATTGGTGAAAATGTGTTCTTTAATGAGTTTGGTGACCCTGTGGCTCGTTATGCACTGGTAAACTGGCAAATTAATGAAGCAGGTTACATAGTCTTTGAAACCATTGGTTTCTATGATGCCTCCAAGCCTGAGGGTCAACAGTTTGAGATGAAATCCGATGTGCAAGCCATCTGGGCAGGTGACAATCTCAAAGTAAGTAAATGTGGACAACCTGCTCTAGTTTTTAAATGTCTTTGGACTTCACATTTGTTCTTTTTCATTGTGAATAATCAACAATTAATCAACAACGATCTTGTGATCAGTAAATAAATATGCCCAAAAGCAATGCATAAACTGCTGAGTTAGTTACCAAATTAACTTGATTAGTCTGGAAGTTATTATCAATGTATTTTTGTAATGCTGTCACTGTGATGCAGGTACCAAGGTCTGTTTGCAGTGAGAGCTGTTTGCCAGGGACCCGTCGGGCTTTTGTCAAGGGCAAGCCTATCTGCTGTTTTGATTGCATTACCTGTGCTGATGGGGAGTTCAGCAACAGTACAAGTGAGACAGCAGGATTCCTAGCCTTTACTCTAGCACTTATCGTGTTTCTGTTGGGCAAAATCACTGCCAGCACTTTACTGGTCTATCTGAAGATGTGTGTGCTGTACAGCCTAAACATATTTATGCTTTCAGATGCAGTGAAATGTGACAAATGCCATCCCGAGTACAAGCCAAACGAAGAGAGGAATAACTGTGACTTGAAAGCTATTGAATTCCTCACCTACAGGGAATTGATGGGTACACTGTTGGTCACATTTTCTGTCTTCGGTGCTTGCCTGGCGATGATTACTGCCCTAATATTTTTTCATTACAGGCAGACTCCTATTGTTAAAGCCAACAACTCTGAGCTGAGCTTCCTGCTGCTCTTCTCCTTGACTCTGTGTTTCCTGTGTTCTCTGACCTTCATAGGCCGGCCCTCTGAGTGGTCCTGCATGCTGAGACACACAGCATTCGGCATCACTTTTGTCCTCTGCATGTCATGTGTTCTGGGGAAAACAATAGTTGTATTAATGGCCTTTAAAGCGACTCTTCCAGGCAGCAATGCGATTAAATGGTTTGGGCCTACACAGCAGAGACTCACTGTTCTGACTTTCACTCTTATACAGGTTTCAATTTGCATACTTTGGCTGACAAGCAACCCTCCATTTCCCTTCAAAAATATGAACCATTATGAAGATAAGATAATTCTTGAGTGCGCCCTGGGATCACATGTAGGGTTCTGGGCTGTGTTAGGATACATTGGGGTCTTAGCTGTGTTATGTTTTGTACTTGCTTTTCTGGCTCGAAAGCTGCCTGATAATTTCAATGAAGCCAAATTTATCACTTTTAGCATGTTGATATTCTGCGCAGTCTGGATCACTTTTATCCCAGCATATGCCAGCTCTCCTGGAAAGTTCACTGTAGCTGTGGAAATATTTGCCATTCTGGCTTCAAGTTATGGAATGCTCTTTTGTATTTTTTTGCCCAAGTGCTACATCATTTTATTAAAGCCTGAAAACAATACAAGGAAACATATGTTGGGTAAAGTGACTCCAAGAGCCCTTTGATTAAATTGTCAATCACAGCAGATTTTTTTCACAATTTATTTCTGATTCTCCAAGTAATTTATACCCAAGATATGATCAATTCTGAGGAAAAGGTATTTAAAGGTGCTTGGGTAGCTCACCTGGTAGAGTGCTTGCCCATTTAAAGAGGTTCAGTCCTCGACACAGTGGCCGTAGGTTTGATTCCGACCTGCTTCCCTTGGCTTCAGGTCATTCCCCCTCTCTTTCAACTTTTGTGTCTAACCTGTCCTGTCACAAATAAAGGCATAAATGCCAAAATAACAATCTAAAAAAAATGATTTAATTGATTATATATAGATAAATACAAACAAAACCTGTCATGCAGCAATGTTTTCAGTGTATTGGGTTCAACCTTTTCAACTGTTTATGTTTTTACCTCTGTAAATGTATTCCCACTTCAACATGAATGTTTTAAAAGTATACATTTTTGCTTTTAAAGCATATGTATCAACAAAACAGAAATACAGTAAAACTATTGCATGAAACATGCATTCTTTTTGTGTTGTTTTTCACAGCCATGAGAAAATATTTATTAACTCAACAAAACCGTACATACACAGTAAACAAAGTATTACAGGATTACAGAGACTTAATCATTTCAGAATGTATAATTAATTCAGTGTATGATTGAACATCAAATCATACATTATTAATTAAACATAATTCAAACTTGTAGGCGTGTGCTCTTCTAACACAAGAGAGAGACTCATTCAGAAAAGTCCAGTAAGCTACACACATTTCTATTTTTTGTTTGCTTATGCACACCAGTCATGCAGGTTACCACACACAGTGCTAGTTAGGATCAGGCCTAATGCCTATATACATATCTGTTATACTTTGGTATGGCTGTGCTTATACTCAACATCTTTATATCTTACATGAAGTATGCATTATACATGAACTATCATTCAAGAGTTTGTGTTTACCCTAAATCATTGTTCATTGTGCTTATAAACACCTGCATCAGCTAATACAATAGTAAATAAAACAATTTCGTTGATTTTAATAGTGATCACAACACCAAATAACCACATCTTGTGGTTGGTTGGTTGGTAATGGTTGGTAAGCTTCTTGACCTGGGAATTTATTGAATCAAAACCACAAAGCCCAATAAATCCTACTCAACACTTAACCGCACTTAAGCCCATAACTGTGTGTAACGTCAGCTCTTTATACCCGATATACAAATAACTAAAGGCTGATTAGTTAGGGCCACTCTAACATTAAATAATACATTAAATAAGAAAAGTGGCGTGAGAAGACACTGTCACTTTTTGGCTGACAAAACCAAAAACAGACCAACAAACAAATGGAAAACTGAACCGAAAACATAACCTCCCGGTCGTAGGTATCTGAATAATTGAAATACGTTAAGGCCAATGTGACCTTATGGGAAGATAATATAAATAGCATGCCACTTTTAAGACCCTGAGGACTACTACACAAACTACATGTTTCGTGTAGTGATTAATGTCTCCAGATCAGGGCAGCTAGAGACTTTCTTTACTTGAAAGCAAAGAGATGCACTGTTTCACTGAGGTCTTCGTGTGATCATAGTCCAGAAGTTTTTTTTATCCAGCCTGGAACCACGATTTCATTCTATAATAAACAATAGTTAAGTATTGTACCTCCAGATTCTATGA
>NC_045735.1:29581951-29585432 GCF_008692095.1 Etheostoma spectabile | reverse complement strand
ATCCCCTTAAGAGCTGTTGCTATTGAGTTTATCCCTTGCGAATGCGCTGTTGTGAATATTTCTTTTTCTCTCTTGTGCCCTTCACGGGCCTTTCTTATGTCCGCAGTTACTGTATAATACATCTGCAAGACCAGAGATGTGCTTCCAACATCAGCATTCTTCTTCAGCCAATGTTGGTGATCTGGATCTTAGAGGGCTATGCCTATACTCATAGACACCGGAGTTACAGTACCTTACTATCGTTTTATTTTGTATAGGCTTTGCCCTCAAAGAGTTGTTGCTATTGGGTTTAGGGCGAAGCTGATGTAGTCAATGCCACCTGTGACACCAAAATCCACAAGCAGATAGCATAGACTCCTCTTCCTATTCACACTATACAGGTTTTTTATGTATCATTTATAATGTTTTCTTAAAAACCTGATATCTCCATGACTGGCCTGCTCAAAGTTTTGAGGCCTGCCGCATGGATTTTGAAGGTGGTCCATAATTAAAGATTAATATCAACATTAAGTAATAAAAAATACATTCCTCACGGGCATTCTGGTGCAAGAGGATGGAGATGATGTCATACCAGATCTAAGAATGCATCACCTGCCGTTAAGTGCGGATAAGACTGAGTGAGTCAGAAAAACACATTGTGCAATGCAAGCGCACAGAGATGTCCATGACACCGCTGCACAGATGTCAGTCACTGTCATACCTCTGAGGAGGGCCGTGGATGCTGATAACATTCTCATGCAGTGTGCCCACTCCCTGTCCACTATAGGCGTGGATGATAACCTCACACAGCCACTGTTTCAAAAGACCCGCGCCTTGTGAGTGTTTTCTATAGTAAATGAACAGCTGCTGAGTCCGCATGATGTGCGTTAAATATACTGAGATAAGGGCAGAGTTATGACTTTCGGCATGAATGAGACATTTGGCTGTAATGCAGCCGCGCTTCCATCCTCTTTAATAGAAAGGAAGGACGGTGAGGTAACTCACTCTCCCAGCCAACATGCGAGGTGGCTCAAGGGTGGATTGGACCAGGTGGGTACTGCCCGCAGGGCCATATGGCTGCGTCAGTTTGACAGTAGGCTGAGGGCGATAAGCGGGAGATGGGGCTTGGGGAGGTGCGGCGGCAGCAGGGGCGTGCCCCGTGCTGGCATCTTGGTGCCAATGTTGGGGCAGAGGCGGCACTCTCCAGGAGGAACGTTTCCGCATCCTTTCTGCTACTTGTCTTGTGGCTTCTTTAATTTGGGGTCCAAACGACCCACCAGGGGCTATGAGGCCGTCCAAGAGCTCACATCTGTTATTGGCTGGGAGCTGTGACCTGTACAGGCAGATGTTCCGCTTTGACATGTGCAGCTAGATGTTGCTACCTCCGCGGGAGCGCCAAAGGTTTAGCGGTTATGGCGGATAAAGCAAAGGACAGCAGAACAATGTTGTTCCATGCTTTTGTCATGTAGGCGGCACACAGGGGCACGCGGTCGGTATTCGGGCATGGACCTGGTCACAGGGAGACGCCGGTGTTCACATCATCAAAAGCCTGTACCTCTGCTGTTTTGATTGAGACCCCTAGAGGCAGAATATTACATATTGTACATTTTGAGATGATATGACTAAATGGCATGAAATAACACGTGCAAATAAAAAAGGTAGTTGTGATGACAATCAAAATGACTTCAGAAATAATTATCATTCATATGCCACTAAGTGATACCATGCTGGCCCAAAAGTCTATTTTCGGTTTGGGCACCACCTTCCTCTAGTCCCGCCTGCTACCGTATCATAGCTCTATAAATATATTTTATGCTGCAAAAATGTATAAATACCAGTGCAAGTTTTTGATTTACGTGAATCTGATGCCACCAAGTGAAATAGCTCTCTTGGACAGTATGACATCAAATCAGATGTGGCCAGAGCAGGGTTGGGCACTCTTACTACTGTTGCTGGTGGTATCTTTCTCTCAGGCTGAGGAGCTGGTGTGCAGGCAGAGAGGGGATCCTGAGAACCCCCAGCTATTTAAGGATGGGGACATTATGTTGGGGGGAATCTTCTCTTTCCACAGCAGCTGGAAAAATAGACAGGACAACTACAGGCAAAAACCACTGCCACTGGAATGCACCAGGTAAATGTTTTACATATAACAATGTTGAGTGGAAGGGGGTCCAGATACAAAACAGATACAGAGAAGTTATCAAGCTGTGTAAAACAATGAGAAATAATACCTGTTGGGTGTCAATTGTTTTTACTTACTGTTATATTGTTTCACAATATATTGTCTGCATTTCCATTTCCCTTCCATTTCGTTTGCAAAATGTATAAATGATAAAGTCAAACCTATGACATATGAATTAATATTCCTTAAAAAATTCTGTTTTAGCTATTAAATAATTAAATAATAGTTTAATTTACTATGCAATTGTTTTCTATTTCATGCGCAAATTCCAACTATTTATAACTGTCCACATCAAGTTTCAATTTCAGAGATTTACAGTATGCCCAGGCTATGCTCTTTGCCATAGAGGAGATTAATAACAGCACAGACCTACTGCCTGGTATCTCTCTGGGCTATAAGATCTATGATGTCTGTGGCTCCATTGCCAGAAGTGTAAGGGTTGCACTGGCCTTGGCTAATGGTAATGAGATATTATCTGCAACCTCCAAGGCCCCATGTACCAGACCTGCACAAGTGCAGGCCATTATGGGAGAAACATCTTCCTCTCCTTGCATGGCTGTATCTACTGTCATTGGACCCTTTCATATCCCAATGGTGGGTAAGAATGGAAAAAAAGTAGTGTTGTGATTATTCCAGCTGGTCATAGAAAAAAAAGGATGTTGTGTAAAAACAATGTAAATTTCTATCTTCATATTGTGATATATTTTCTTCTTTCTTTTAGATCAGCCACTTTGCTACTTGTGCTTGTCTGAGTGATAAAACCAAGTACCCTTCCTTTCTTAGAACAATACCCAGTGACTATTACCAGAGCAGAGCCCTGGCTCAGTTGGTGTGGCACTTTGGTTGGACTTGGGTTGGAGCTGTTAGATCAAATGAGGATTATGGAAACAATGGAATGGCCATATTTACAGAAACCGCCCAGCATCTGGGCATCTGTCTAGAGTACTCTGTATCGTTCTTTAGAACGGATCCACCAGACAAAATACAAAAGATAATTGAAATTATCAAGGCTTCTACTTCCAAAGTGATCGTCACTTTTCTCTCCCACATGGATATTGATATAATAATATCTGAGATGTCCAACCACAACCTGACTGGGTACCAGTGGATAGGCACTGAGGCCTGGATTTCTGATTCCCACACTGCAGCCTTGGATAGGCATCACATTCTGGATGGTGCCTTAGGTCTGTCCATCCCCAAAGCACATGTTAGTGGAATGAGAGAGTTCATGTTGGATGTGAAGCCGCTCAATTCATCTAGTAAAGAAATGTTTCCAGAGTTTTGGGAGACATTATTTAACTGTAAGTTCAAACAGTCAAA
>NC_045735.1:29581836-29581941 GCF_008692095.1 Etheostoma spectabile | reverse complement strand
GGGAATCAGAGAGAATGTACTGGACATGAAGATCTGACTGGAGTACAAAACAGCTTCATTGACATGTCGCTCATGCCTATCTTTTACAATGTCTATAAAGGAGTG
>NC_045735.1:29581476-29581826 GCF_008692095.1 Etheostoma spectabile | reverse complement strand
CCCATGCACTTCATAATATTCTCAGCTGTAAAAAAACCTGTAAAAACAAGGTGCAGCTAGATCCATTTACGGTGAGTTGAACACAAACTACTTAAATTATAGTTATTTAAAGTAAGTTACATTAACATGGAAAACGTTTTAAAATGTAAAATACAATCAGTCCATCATGCTGTTAACCAATAGGGCTACACATTTTTTGTCAGATAATAATACATATGGATACATGTATTCTTAGATTTTACAGCACGTAACAAGGATTCAGTTCAAAACTAAGGAAGGAGATGACGTTTATTTTAATGAGAATGGAGACCCAGCAGCAAAGTATGAAATTATAAACTGGCAGCCAACAG
>NC_045735.1:29580190-29581466 GCF_008692095.1 Etheostoma spectabile | reverse complement strand
TTGTGGACTTTGTCACAGTTGGTCTTTATGATGCATCTCTACCTGCAGACAAACAGCTGAATCTGCTGAATAAGTCTTTAATTTGGGCAAAGAACTCACTACAGGTAAGCTACAATGGTATTACTGTAGCTGTTAGTTAATATGAATTTCAAATTTAAACTTTAAATGTGTGATTAGTTAGTTAAACTTATTTTCTCATAATAGAGGTTTTCATACATTAAAATTAATAATAGAGGCTTGCAAAGCAAACACCTTGTTAAAGGGATTGCCCATACAGTTTTCTTATTAATGTTTTTTTCATGCAGGTGCCTTTGTCAGTTTGCAGTGAGAAATGTCCTCCAGGAACTCGCAAGGTTCTCCAGAAAGGAAAGCCTGTCTGCTGCTATGACTGTTTAAGATGTGCAGAGGGAGAAATAAGCAACATTACTGGTACAGTGATTTATCTGTTGAAAGTTATCAAAACGATCATTGACAAAGGGTCCGCTCACTTAAAATAGATGGTCACCCTTACACAAATGCTGGTCCCCCATCGTGAGTTGCAGCTGCATAATAAGCAGCAAGACATTAAAGCAGGGTTACTCAACAGTTTTAAAGAATTCTAGAAAGTTTGTTATGGCATTTGTTGAAACATTTCTGGGGGCACCAGTTCTTATGAAATCCAAATTTTTTATGACAAAACAATGCAATGTAATCAGTCTTATATGCAAAGAAAATATGTAAGGTTGAGAGAAAACAAAAGAAAAATGTACTGAGAAAGTCTAATAACTGCTATTTGTTTCAGATTCCATCACCTGTGTGCGATGCCACCCTGAGTTCTGGTCTAATGAGAGAAGAGATGCTTGTGTGAAGAAGGAGGCAGAGTTTCTATCATATGAAGAGATTATGGGAGCGCTGCTCACTGCAGCATCCTTATTTGGAACATGCATCACTGCTGTTGTGGCATTCATTTTCTTCAGCTACAGGAAAACTCCTATTGTCAGGGCCAACAACTCTGCACTGAGCTTCCTGCTGCTCTTCTCCTTGACTCTGTGTTTCCTGTGTTCTCTGACCTTCATAGGCCCCCTCTGAGTGTGTCCTGCATGCTGCGACACACAGCATTTGGCATCACCTTTGTTCTCTGTATCTCTGTGTTCTGGGGAAAACTATAGTTGTGTTAAGGCCTTCAGGGCCACACTTCCAGGTAGTAATGTAATGAAATGGTTTGGGCCTGCACAGCAAAGACTCACTGTTGTGGGCTTCACTGTTATACAAGTTATCATATGTTCCTCTGGTTAAC
>NC_045735.1:29573061-29580165 GCF_008692095.1 Etheostoma spectabile | reverse complement strand
GTGGCATTCATTTTCTTCAGCTACAGGAAAACTCCTATTGTCAGGGCCAACAACTCTGCACTGAGCTTCCTGCTGCTCTTCTCCTTGACTCTGTGTTTCCTGTGTTCTCTGACCTTCATAGGCCGGCCCTCTGAGGGGTCCTGCATGCTGCGACACAAAGCACTTTGGCATCACCTTTGTTCTCTGTATCTCTTGTGTTCTGGGGAAAACTATAGTTGTGTTAATGGCCTTCAGGGCCACACTTCCAGGTAGTAATGTAATGAAATGGTTTGGGCCTGCACAGCAAAGACTCACTGTTGTGGGCTTCACTGTTATACAAGTTATCAATGATCCTCGGTTACAATTTCTCCTCCTTTTCCATTTAAGAATCTTAAGATTTCAAGACAAAATCATCTTAGAGGTGTGCTCTGGGCTCAGCTGTAGGTTTTGGGCTGTACTTGGGTACATAGGACTTCTGGCCATGTTTGTTTCATTCTTGCTTTTCTGGCCCGGAAACTGCCTGATAATTTAATGAAGCAAATTTATCACCTTCAGCATGCTGTATTCTGCGCCGTCTGGATCACTTTTATCCCAGCATATGTCAGCTCTCCCGGGAAGTTCAGCGTTGCTGTGGAGATTTTGCATTCTGGCTCCAGTTGGACTGCTCTTTTGTATTTTCATTCCAAATGTTATATTATCTTACTGAACCTGAGAAGAATACCAAAAAGAATATGATGGGGAAGGGGATACCAAAATAATTATGAAACCCTAACATAATATGGTGGCAAAGGGTTTTTCATGCAATTTTAATTATTTGTGAAGCAGACTGTCAAGTAGATATCTATCTTAAATGTATTGAGGACTCATTTTGTTGTACTACTATAGTATTACTGTAGGGTGGGAAAAAAGGCCTGATGCATCACCTATACTCCACTCCCCACCATTAATACAAGCACAAGCAATGTCTACCGGTGCCGCATAGTTATTAATAAAAAAAAAATATATATTAATAAGAAGCTGTAATGCAGAAGCAAATTTTTGTAATCGGCTCATAAAATTATCTATAAACCTTATAAACGTTTATTTAACCCTCTGAACCCTAAGGGCATTTTTACAGTTTATTTTACGTCTGGATTTATTTCATAAAAAAGCTTGTAAAACATCAACCCTGTTGTCCACAGTCAAGATATGAACATCATGTCTTTCAGGAATAACTGGATTATTAGAATATTTGGGTTGCAGTGAGGTCACTTGAATGTTAAAAATGGTTGGAGGACGTTAAAGACAAATAAATAAATAAAACGGAACATGAATCTCACAGATTTGTATTGATATCAAACACAGAGCAGTACAAGCTAAGCCAATCTCCTCTCTAAAACACTTCTCATATGTCTTGGGAGTCACACATGGGAGAAGAAATAATCATTATAACTTATACAGTTGACAAAATACATTAATTTTTTCAAAGAAAGTCCAGACGCTTTTGCCCTCATGACATTTACTTACGCCACTAATCAACATAATAATGTCATATTTATTGATGTTACACCCACAGCAATGCTACACAAGCATTTGTGTGTCTAAAACAGTTCTCCTATATGAAAAAACAAACATAATAAACCTTATAACTCATACAAAGCACATACTATTTACATTTCTTTGAAAAAAGGCCAAAATATATGCTAAATCTCAAACCAGTGATGCCATCCTCCTCTGTAAAACAGTAGATATCTATCTTGTCCGCTATAACATCTTTGATCGCATACTAGATACTATATCGCATACTATAACTAGTTTGAATGGGAGGATTGGGCACTTTTCACCCTCCATACTCTTTGGGTTACATTGTCCCCGCTCAATACACTTTGGGTTACGTAGTCTCCCATAAATGAGCATGCTGCTTCCGTAAACACAGAGAGCAGACATGGAGCAGGGAGCTAGAGGCAGAAATGAGCAAAAACGCGATGAATTATGGACATAAAGTGGATAAATCTTCGATGTAACAGTTTGGATTTAATGCTCAACGACCCCCAACAAGTTCCAGGCTGGATAGAAAATCACCTGTATAGGCTAGAAAGATCGCTAACTCGTTAGCTTTTAGCTGCCACTTTCGGCAAGTCTCTATCTTTTACGGTTATTAAATGATTAAACTATGAATTAGCGGAGCTGTTTTTGCTCGTGGGTGAGTGTCACAGGTTCAGAGGGTTAACGTTTATATTTTTGTCACTGTATAGGCCTACTGTCTGCATCCCAAGGTCAAGAACATACATGTTAAATGCTTGTACTTAAAGAAACATTTTTCCGTTTATACATTATGTACAGAGTCAACAAAACAGAAATACAATTAAAATATTGTATGAAATATGCATTCTTTTTTTCTTGTTTTTCACCGCCTAAAAAATATGAATTTGATAGTAGTTTCATATTACAGTACATAACAAAATTATTGTGCATATTCATTTCAAAATGTAATTGTCAATGTTAGCATATTACTCAATGTACAGCTCTAAATACAGCCTAAACGGCTGTAATTTTAAGGCCTACAGTTGACATTCAAAAAAATGCAATTGCAAACACAGACACAAACAGTGATCAGACATGTAAATGTAAATGTGCTGTATTTATATAGCGCTTTTCCAGTCTTAACAACTGCTCAAAGCGCTTTTACATCTACAGGAAACATTCACCATTCACACACATTCATACACTGTGCCCGGGGCTGCCGTACAAGGTGCCACCTGCTCATCAGATAAACATTCACACACATTCACACTCCGATGCGCAGCACCGGGGGCAACTTGGGGTTCAGTGTCTTGCCCAAGGACACTTCGACAATGACTGCAGGGGCGGGGATCGAGCCACCAACCTTCCGATTGGCAGGCAACCGCTCTACCACTGAGCCACAGCCGCCACATCTTAATATTACTTGTTTCCCTGAATATATCTGTACTGGCCAGTAAGATTTAACCTTGTTAATGATACAATCTGTAAATGTGAACAATATATTACTACTACTACTACTGCTACTTTGTGTGTATGGTATCATGTGTATGGTAATATGTGTTTTACACAATCATCCATACAGGAAAATACTGTTTCATGGTTTTTGAACGTGAACATTTATTTTTCTTGTTATTATTTGACCCTACATTTCACATCATTCTTATGGAGCTTTTTCATTTGGATAAGGGAAGAAGAGTTACACTTTTGATAACTGATCAAAATAAATATTTCATCAAGCCTGTATTATCATGTGAAAATTAATTTGGTGTTATTGTTAATTTTCAGTCAAAGAGATGTTTAATAGTCAGCTGATATGCCTCTATGGCTTCTTTAATTATAAATTGTTGTTAGATGCTTGTTAGTTTCATGAAACACTTTAAGGCCAACAATGTACATTTCAAACAATGCAATTGCAACATAGACACAAACAGTGATCAGAAATGTTATTTCTACTAATGTGGGCTAATTTTCAAATATATACTATATATTGAAATATATCTAGCTAGGAAGATTTAAATGTGTAAAAATACAATTTGTAAATGTGAAAACAATATATTACTGATATGTGTGTATGGTAATATGTGTTTTACACAATGTTCCCTGCAAGGCATAAAATACTGTTAAATGACTTTGGCACATGTACATTTATTTTTCTATTATTTGACCCTACATGTTACATTATTCTTAGGGAACTCTGCATTTGGATAAGGGAATTAAAGTTAGATGTTTGACAACTAATCCAAATAAACAATTCAATAATACCTAATTTAACAAGGCATTGGACCATGTGATATTTAATTTGGTGTTATTGTTATGTTTTGTCAAAGAGATGTTTATTAGTCAGCTGACAAGCCTCTATGGCTCTGTTTAGTTAAAAACAAATTGTTGTTAGATACTTGTTGGTTTGTGAAACACTTTAGACCTCTCCAGAGGTTGTGTCTTTTGGGGCCTGATTTAGTAGGAGCACATGTGGTGAAGTGCATGTTCGTCATGTATACCGACTTACACCTCAGGCTCTTTCCACTCACAAGCGGTCTAACAAACTAACCAACTCCCTCCACAATTTACAGTGTCTCCAACGTCCCTCCACACCTGTCTTCTCAGCTCACTCTGGAAACTTCCAGTCAGGGCTGTTACATAATGATTCCCTCTAGACTTTGCCCTGGAGCATTTGAATCATGATGCTGCCTTTTAAACTTAACAAACTTCAATAATGCATTGAAGAAAGAAATACATAAAATAAATGTTTATATGCCTTTGTTTTTAAAATTTGGGAATGAAAATCAACTCTTAATGTGATGCGCTGAATGGTTGACAGTAAACATCCCATTAGATATCAGATCGGTTTCTAAAATAGATCATACAATTTAGTGTTGACAATAACAAGCAAATACATGTTATGTAACATGTTTTAGTCATATAATTTGAACCAAGCAATCAAGGAAGGTCCATCTCCGTCCATCTTCATCTGCTTATCTGGTATCGGGTCCCGGGGTCAGCAGCTCCAGTAGGGGCCCCAAAACTTCCCTTCCCTGAGCCGCATCAACCAGCTCCGACTGGGGGATCCCAAAGCGTTCCCAGGCCAGGTTGGAGATAATCTCTCCACCTAGTCCTGGGTCTTCCCCGGGGCCTCCTCCCAGCTGGAGGCGCCCAGGAGGCATCCTTGCCAGATGCCCAAACCACCTGAACTTGCCCCTTTCGATGCGAAGGAGCATTGGTTCTACTCTAAGTTCCTCTTGAATGACTGAGCTTAACACCTTATCTCTAAGGGAGACGCCAGCCACCTTCTTGAGGAAACCCATTTCAGCCGCTTCTACCCTGGATCTCGTTCTTACGGTCATGACCCAGCCTTCATGACCATAGGTGAGGGTAGGAACAAACACTGACCAGTACATCGAGAGCTATGCCTTCTGGCTCTGCTCCCTTTTCATCACAAGGGTGCGATAAATGGAATGTAATACCACACCCGCTGCTCCGATTCTCCAACCAATCTCCTGCTCCATGGTCCCCTCAATAGCAAAAAAGACCCCAAGGTAATTAAACTCCTTCACTTAGGGTAAGGACTCACTCCCTACCTGAAGAAAGCACTCCCTTTGTTTCCTGCGGAGAACCATGGCCTCAGATTAAGAGGTGCTGATCCTCATCCCAGTCGCTCCACACTCGGCTGCGAACCGATCCAGTGAGTGCTGGAAGTCACAGGCTGATGATGCCATCAGGACCACAACATCTCCAAAAAGCAGCGAATAGATCCTGAGACCACCAAACTGCAACCCCTCCACACCCTGACTACGCCTCAATATCCTTTCCATAAATATTACAAACAGGATTGGTGAAAAAGCGCTGCCCTGGCGGAGGCCAACCCTCACCTTGAACGAGTCCAACTTAGTGCCGAGAACCCGGACACAGCTCTCGCTTTGGTCATACAGAGAGTGTTTGGCCCTGAGAAGGGACCCCCTCACCCCATACTCCTGCAGGACCTCCCATAGTATCTCCCGGGGGACCCGGGCATACGCCTTCTCCGGAGCCACAAAACACATGTAGACTGGTTGAGCATACTCCCAGGCTCCCTCCAGGATCCTTGCGAGAGTGAAGATCTGATCCGTTGTTACACGACAAGTACGGAATCCGCATTGTTCCTCTTCAATCCGGGGTTTGACTATCGGCCAAACCCTCCTTTCCAGCACCTTGGAGTAGACTTTACCAGGGAGGCTGAGAAGTGTGATACCCCTGTAATTGGCACACACGATCTGGTCCCCCTTTTAAAGAGAGGAACCACCACCCCAGTCTGCCACTCCTTAGACCCTGTCCCAGACTTCCACTCAATGTTAAAGAGGCGTGTCAACCAAGACAGCCCCTCCACACCCAGAGTTTTTAGCATTTCTGGACGTATCTGATCAATCCCTGGGGCTTTTCCGCTATGGAGTTGTTTGACAACCTCAGCAACCTCCACCAGGGAAATTGACGACAATCCCCCATCATCCTCCAGCTCTGCCTCAACCACAGAGAGCGTGTAAGCTGGATTTAGGAGTTCCTCAAAGTGCTCCTTCCACCGCTCTATTACCTCCTCAGTTGAGGTCAACAAGGTCCTATCATACATCCTGGATGATTCCCCGCTTCCCTCTCCTTTGGTGGCTTACAGTTTTCCAGAAGCGCCTTGGTGCTGACCAAAAGTCGTTCTCCATGTCTTCTCCGAACTCCTCCCATACCCGCTGCTTTGCTACTGTTACAGCAGAGGCTGCAGCCCTTCGGGTTCGTCGGTACCTTGCAACTGCCTCCGGTGTCCTCCGCGATAACATTTCCTGGAAAGACTCCTTCTTCAGTCGGACGGCTTCCCGTACCACCGGTGTCCACCAGGGTGTTTGTGGGTTACCGCCCCTTGAGGCATCTAAGACCTTTAGACCACAACTCCCTGCCGCAGCTTCATCAATGGAAACATTGAACATTGTCCACTCAGGTTCAATGCCCCCAGCCTCCACAGGGATGCACGAAAAGCTCTGCCAGTGGTGTGAGTTGAAAGTCCGTCAAACAGGGGCCTCCTCCAGACATTCCCAATTTACCCGCACTACCTGTTTGGGCTTACCAGGTCTGTCCAGAGTCCTCCCCCTGTCCCCTGACCCAACTCACCAAAAGATGGTGATCAGTTGACAGCTCCGCCCCTCTCTTAACCCGAATGTCCAAAACATACAGCCTCAGTTTAGATGAAACGATTGGAAAATCGATCATTGACCTTTGGCCAAGGGTGCTCTGGTACCATGTACACTTATGGGCATCCCAATGTTCAAACATGGTGTTTGTTATGGAAAATCCATGACTAGCACAGAAGTCCAACAACAGACAACCACTCTGGTTTAGATCAGGGAGGCCGTTCCTCTCAATCACGCCTCTCCAAGTATCTCCATCATTGCCCACGTGTACGTTGAAGTCCCCCAGCAGAACTCTGGAGCCCCCTACTGGAGCCCCATACAGGACTCCATTCAAGTTTCCCAACAAGGACAAATACTACGAAGTCTTGTTTGGTGCATATGCACAAGCAACTGTCAGAGTTTTCCCCCCTATCACCCGCAGTCATAGGGAGGCGACCCTCTCGTCCACCGGGGTAAACTCCAATGCAGCGTCGCTCAG
>NC_045735.1:29572130-29573051 GCF_008692095.1 Etheostoma spectabile | reverse complement strand
TGGGCAACTCTGGAGTAGGACAGAGTCCAACCCCTATCCAGGAGTATGGTTCCAGAATCAAGACTTTACATAGAGGTAAGCCCCACCAGATCTAACTGGTAGCGCTCCACAAGTTCCGGCTCCATCCTCCGCAGAGAGATGACGTTCCACGTCTTCAGAGCCAGCCTCTGCTTCCCAGATTAGGTCCGTCGAGGCCCCTGACCTTTGCTGCCACCCATGTGGTAGCACACACCCAACCCCAGCGGTTCCTCCCACAGGTGGTGGGCCCATGGGATTGAGATAAGGGTGTCACATAGCTTCTTTGGGCTTTGCCTGGCCGAGCTCTGTGGCAAACCCGGCCACCCGGTCGCTCGCTGACAAGGGCTTTCTCTGGGCAGGGTCACTCCCTCTCTACCTCACTTGTTCATAGGGATTTTGAACCATTCTTTGTCTGGCCCCTCACCTGAGACCACTTTGCCCTGGGAGACCCTACCAGGAACACACAGCTACAGACAACACAGCCCTCAGGTTCATAGGGACACACAAACCTCTCCACCACGTTAAGGAGATGGTTCCTTTGTCTCTTCTCCCCTTGGTTACTATTTTTGTATCTGAGTTTTTGTTGGCCTGTACTGTTTGTCCTTGCTGTTTTCTTGTTTTCTTACTCTCCCTCCTGCACTGTCCTGAGTAACCATGGAAAAATATATGCTTGGAGCCTATGGCAATGGTTGTAAAAGGAAACTTGGAAATTGGCCTGAAACTTTGGTGGAGAGAAGGTTTGAGATTTGTTTTTAAACCTGCCATGTTTGCAAAGGCCCAAAACCCTTTAGCTGTTTGGGCACCTCCTTCCCCCTACGGACATAAAACGTCACTGTTCTAGCGTTATTTCCCATGCTGCTTCAAAATGTTTAAATACCAGTGCAAGCTTTTGATTTACATGAA
>NC_045735.1:29572046-29572120 GCF_008692095.1 Etheostoma spectabile | reverse complement strand
GATGCCACCCAGTGATTTAGCTCTCTGAGACAGCATGACATCCACACAGATGTGGCAAGAGCAGGGTTGGGCAC
>NC_045735.1:29571953-29572036 GCF_008692095.1 Etheostoma spectabile | reverse complement strand
GCTGTTGCTGGTGGCATCTTTCTCTCAGGCTGAGGAGTCTGTGTGCAGGCTGAGAGTGGATCCTGAGAACCCCCAGCTATCTA
>NC_045735.1:29571541-29571943 GCF_008692095.1 Etheostoma spectabile | reverse complement strand
CATTATGTTGGGGGGAATCTTCTCTTTCCACACCAGCTGGAAAGACAGAAAGGACACCTACAGGCAAAAGCCATTGCCACTGGAATGCAGCAGGTAAATTAAAACAGTATGACTCTATTTAGATCTAAATTGCATGAAGAAGAAAGTAAAACTTTTAAAGTAAAAAAATATTCCTTGTTTTTTTCTATTAATAGAAAATACTTGCATTTACTATGTTATTGTTTCTATTTCATTGACACATTTCAACTATTATGTATTATTATAATGGTGTGTATCCAGTTTGAATTTCAAAGGTTTCCAGTTTGCCCAGGCTATGCTCTTTGCCATAGAGGAGATTAATAACAACACAGACCTACTGCCTGGTATCACTCTGGGCTTTAAGATCTATAATTCCTGTGCCTC
>NC_045735.1:29571424-29571531 GCF_008692095.1 Etheostoma spectabile | reverse complement strand
AGTGTGAGGGTTGCACTGGCCTTGGTTAATGGTAATGAGATATTATCTACACTCTCCGATACACCATGTAACAGACTTGCCCAAGTTCAGGCCATTATAGGAGAAGC
>NC_045735.1:29571251-29571414 GCF_008692095.1 Etheostoma spectabile | reverse complement strand
CCTTGCATGGCTATAGCTACTGTCATCGGAACCTTTCATATCCCAATGGTGGGTAAGATTGGAAAACTATATTGAATGAATAAATGTTTCATATTTTGGATCTGTATCTTAGAATTTTTTCATTCTTTTTCTTTTAGATCAGCCACTTTGCTACTTGTGCTTG
>NC_045735.1:29571106-29571241 GCF_008692095.1 Etheostoma spectabile | reverse complement strand
AAAACTAAGTACCCATCCTTTTTCAGAACAATACCCAGTGATTATTACCAGAGTAGAACTTTGGCCCAATTGGTCAAATACTTTGGTTGGACTTGGGTTGGAGCTATTAGAACAAATGATGGTTATGGCAACAAT
>NC_045735.1:29570873-29571096 GCF_008692095.1 Etheostoma spectabile | reverse complement strand
CACTTTCACAGAAACCGCCCAGCATCTGGGCATCTGTCTAGAGTACTCTGTAGTTTTCTCTAAAACAGATCCACTAGACAAAATTAAAAAGATTATTGACATTATCAAAGCTTCCACTTCCAAGGTGATTGTCACTTTCCTCCCTCCCACTGATGTTATTGCGTTAGTACAACAGTTGTCTCTACACAACCTGACTGGTTACCAGTGGGTAGGCACTGAGGCC
>NC_045735.1:29570422-29570863 GCF_008692095.1 Etheostoma spectabile | reverse complement strand
ATTCCCAAACTGCAGCCATGGATAGGCATCACATTCTGGATGGTGCAATAGGTCTGTCCATCCCCAAAGCACATGTTAGTGGAATGAGAGAGTTTATTTTGGATGTGACACCACTCTATTCATCTAGTAATGAAATGTTTCCAGAGTTTTGGGAGACATTATTTAACTGTAAGTTCAAACAGTCAAACTCTCCAGCAGAGAATCAGAGAGAATGTACTGGCCATGAAGATCTGACTGGAGTACAAAACAGCTTCACTGATATGTCGCTCATGCCTATCTTTTACAATGTCTATAAAGGAGTGTATGCTGTGGCCCATGCACTTCATAATATCCTCAGCTGTAACAAAACCTGTAACAAAAAGGTGCAGCTAGATCCATTTACGGTGAGTTGCACACCAACATTTCATATAGTGTTTCAAACTAAGTCACGTTAACAAGAAA
>NC_045735.1:29569896-29570412 GCF_008692095.1 Etheostoma spectabile | reverse complement strand
ATTCTGAAAAATAAATGATTGTCATTTTTTTTTCATGCTATTGAGCCAATAGGCCTACATGTTCATCAGGTAATGATATAAATACATGTCTTCTTAGATTTTGCAGCACATAAAAAACATTAAGTTCAAAACTAAGGAAGGAGATGACGTTTACTTTAATGAGAATGGAGACCCAGCAGCAAAGTATGAAATTATAAACTGGCAGCCAACAGAACATGGCATTGTGGACTTTGTCACAGTTGGTCTTTATGATGCATCTTTACCTGCAGACAAACAGCTGAATCTGCTAAATAAGTCTTTAATTTGGGCACAGAACTCAAAACAGGTAAGCTACAATGGTATTACTGTACCTGTTAGTTACTGTGAATTGCAAAATTAAACTTTTAATAAGTTATTTGTTAAAATTATTGTGTCAAAATATTGGTTTGCATACATGGAAATTAGTAATAGAGGCTTGCAAAGCAAACACCTTATCAAAGTGAATGCCTATACAGTTTTCTTATTATTGTTTTTTTC
>NC_045735.1:29569820-29569886 GCF_008692095.1 Etheostoma spectabile | reverse complement strand
CTTTGTCAGTTTGCAGTGAGAAATGTCCTCCAGGAGCTCGCAAGGTTCTCCAGAAAGGAAAGCCTG
>NC_045735.1:29568758-29569810 GCF_008692095.1 Etheostoma spectabile | reverse complement strand
TGACTGTTTAAGATGTGCAGAAGGAGAAATAAGTAACATTACTGGTAGAGTGATTTATCTGTTGAAAGTTATCAAAATGATCCTTGACAAAGGGTGGGCTCACTCAAAATAGATGGTCACCCTTATTCAAATGCTGGTCCCCCATCGTGAGTTGCAGCTGCATAATAAAAAATATTCAAATTAAAGCTATTTGTCTGTTTTAAAGACATTGGTTGAAGACCAATTAATCACCCAACATGTATATACATAAACACAAAAGACATTAATGCAAGGTTGTTGTGTAACTCAAGATGTTACCTGAACCAGTACCAGACTATGCACATCAGATAATTATTAATATTAACTCTAAAATCAGAAACCAAAGTCTGTGACTCCTTAAATCTAATTTTGCCACAGTTTTCAACTAGCCTATACTGTATATTACAACAGTTTTAAAGAATTCTAGAAATTTTGTTTTGGCCATTTGTTGTTCCACCACATGATTAAACTATGGAACTATGAAACATTTCTGGGGGCACCAGTTCTTATGAATCCAAATCATTTATGACATATACGTATATGCAAAGAAAAGATGTAAGGTTGAGACAAAACAAAAGAAAAATGTACTGAGAAAGTCTAATAACTGCTATTTGTTTCAGATTCCATCACCTGTGTGCAATGCCACCCTGAGTTCTGGTCAAATGAGAGAAGAGATGCTTGTGTGAAGAAGGAGGCAGAGTTTCTATCATATGAAGAATTATGGGAGCGCTTCTCACTGCAGCATCCTTATTGGAACATGCATCACTGCTGTTGTGGCATTCATTTTCTTCAGCTACAGGAAAACTCCTATTGTCAGGGCCAACACTCTGACTGAGCTTCCTGCTGCTCTTCTCCTTCCTCTATGTTTCCGGGTTTCTCTACCTTCATAGGCCGGCCCTCTGAGTGGTCCTGCATGCTGCGACACACAGCATTCGCATCACCTTTGTTCTTTTGATCTCTTGTGTTCTGGGGAAAACTTTTGTGGTGTTAATGGCCTTCAGGGCCACACTTCCAGGTAGTAATGTAATGAAATG
>NC_045735.1:29563736-29568748 GCF_008692095.1 Etheostoma spectabile | reverse complement strand
GCCTGCACAGCAAAGACTAACTGTTGTGGGCTTCACTGTTATACAAGTTATCATATGCATCCTCTGGTTAATATTTTCTCCTCCTTTTCCATTTAAGAATCTTAAGATATTCAAAGACAAAATCATCTTAGAGTGTGCTCTGGGCTCAGCTGTAGGTTTTTGGGCTGTACTTGGGTACATAGGACTTCTGGCCATGTTATGTTTCATTCTTGCTTTTCTGGCCCGGAAACTGCCTGATAATTTTAATGAAGCCAAATTTATCACCTTCAGCATGCTGATATTCTGTGCTGTATGGATCACTTTTATCCCAGCGTATGTCAGCTCTCCTGGGAAGTTCAGCGTTGCTGTGGAGATATTTGCTATTCTGGCCTCCAGTTTTGGACTGCTCTTTTGTATTTTCGTTCCAAAATGTTATATTATCTTACTGAAACCAGAGAAGAATACCAAAAAGAATATGATGGGGAAGGGGATACCAAAATAATTATGAAACCCTGACATAATATGGTGGCAAAGGCTTTTTTATGCCATTTGAATCATTTGTGAAGCAGACTGTCAAGTAGACATCTATCTTAATTTTATTGACGACTCCTTTTATTGTACTACTATAGTATTATTGTAGGGTTGGAAAAAAGGCCTGATGCATCACCAATACTCCACTCCCCACCATTAATATTGTCAAGCACTGTCTACAGGTGGCGCATAGTTTTTTGTAAAAAAAGCTGTAACACAGAAGCTAATTTTTCTCATGTAATGGGCTCGTAAAATGATCTATCAGCCTTTTTGTTACATTTTTTGTCACTGTATAGGCCTACTGTCTGCATCCCAAAGTCAAGAACCTACATGATAGATGCTTGTACTTGAAGAAACATTTTTCCATTTATACATTATGTACAGAATCAACAAAACAGAAATACAATTAAAATATTGCGTGAACTATGCATTCTTTTTTCTTGGTTTTCACAGCCCCAAAAAACATGAATTCAATAGTAGTTTTATAATTCAGTACATAACAAAATTATTGTGCAGTACTCATTTCAAAATAAGTCAATTGTCTGATGTGTATGAGTCAATGTACACCTTTAAATACAGCCTTAACTTCTGTAATTTTATGGCCGACAATTTACATTTGAAACCACAAACACAAACACAAACAGTGATCAGACATCTTA
Organism: Etheostoma spectabile; assembly: GCF_008692095.1. NCBI lineage: Eukaryota > Metazoa > Chordata > Actinopteri > Perciformes > Percidae > Etheostoma > Etheostoma spectabile. Next base: position 29,567,579 of record NC_045735.1, on the reverse strand, counting down.
ATATCACTTGTTCCCCTGAATATATCTGTACTGGCCAGTAAGATTTAACCGTGTTATAATAAAACCTGTAAATGTGAACAATATATTACTACTTTGTGTGTGTTGTAATATGTGTTTAACACAATCCACCACATCCATACAGTAAAATACTGATACATGGTTTTTGCACGTGAACATTTATTTTTCTTATTATTATTTGACCCTACATTTCACATCATTCTTATGGAACTTTTCATTTGGATGAGGGAATAAGAGTTACACTTTTGATAACTGATCAAAATAGACATTCCAACACGCCTGAATTACCATGTGATAATTAATTTGGTGTTATTGTTGTTCTCCACTCAAAGATATGTTTAATTGTCTGCTGATATGCCTCTTAGGCCCTCTTTAATTATAAACAAATTGTTTTAGATGCTTATTAGTTTCATGAAACAATTTAAGGCCGATAATGTACATTTCAAACAATGCAATTGCAGCAAAGACACAATCAGTGATCAGACATGTTACAAATGTGGGCTTATTTTTCAAATATATACTATATATTGAAATATATGTGGCTAGGAAGATTTAACTGTGTAAAAATAGAAACTGTAATTGTGAAAACAATATATTACTAGTATGTTTGTATGGTAATATGTTTTACACAATGTTCCCTCCCATGCATAATATACTGTTAAATGTTCTATTATTTTACCCTACATGTTAAATTATTCTTACGGAACTCTGCATTTGAATAAGGTAATTAAAGTTAGACGTTTCACAACTGATCAAAATAAACACTTCTACATGCCCGATTTAACAAAAGGCATTGTATAAAACACTTTAGACCTCTCCAGAGGTTGTGTCTTTTGGGGCCTGATTTAGTAGGAGCACATGTGGTGAAGTGCATGTTCGTCATGCATACCGACTTACACCTCAGGCTCTTTCCACTCACAAGCAGTCTAACAAACTAACAAACTCCCTCCACAATTTACAGTGTCTCCAACGTCCCTCCACACCTGTCTTCTCAGCTCACTTTGGAAACTTCCCGTCAGGGCTCTTACATCATGATCCCCTCTAAACTGTGCCCTGGAGAATTTGATCATGATTCTGCCTTTTAAACTTAACAAACTTCAATAATGCGTTAAAGAAAGAAATACTTTGAAAAAAAGTTTCAATGCCTTTGTTTTTAAAATGTAGGAAATCAACTCTTAATTTGATGTGCTGAGTGGTTGACAGTAAACATCCCATTAGATGTCAGATCAGTTTCTAAAATAGATCATACAGTTTAGTGTTGACAATAACATTCAAAAATGTGTTTTGAAACATGTTTTAGTCATACAATTTGAACAAAGCAATCAAAGAAGGTGACTTTTAGTAATAAGAAATCTTTTCTGGATCCACACACTTTTACTCCCATTATTAAATGAAATATACACATTTTTGAAAGAAAGGACCCAACATTGGCCTTTGTCTCTTCTCCCCTTTTTTCTTTTTTTCCGTGTCTATCTTTTCTATGTACATGACCAACTCGTTCTCACTCCCAACTCACCAAATATGACAGCTTGGTCAGTGGCCCAACCAAACCAAAAGTTGACACCAATGTTTTCTGATGGGGTTGAGGCCAGGACTATGTGCAGGAGACTCAGATTCATCAATGCCAACATCCCATGTTCATAGACCTGTCCTGCCAGATCTTCCAGATCTCCAGGCAGGCCGGGTTGCAGGCTGGAGGCTAGCAGCCCTGGGTGCAGAATGGAGATCACCTAACTAAGGAGGCTGCAGTGAAGGGTTCGGAAGAAAAACATTGCAAAACACTGCCACCTGATAAATACCACAAATTTAGAGTTAATATTTGCAGTAGCAGCTAGGGATTTCAAGAAGCCTTGGTCAACATTTAGAAAAGGTCCTTGATAAGTCTTAACTCATGCCAAGAAAATGGCAGGCAGGGTTGGTGACTGTCTGCTTAGTCCATGTTTGGCCAGATTGTGGTCAAACATATTTTGAGTTGCTTCGTAGCAAAAAAAAACTTTGTTCTTCAACCAATCAAAGTATTCTGGTAAGCTGGCAGATTTGAAAGCCTCTTGGAGGATCACGCCTAATCTGGAGGACATTTAACAGAGTCGCCAAGGAAGTTAAAAAGAGAATTAAAACAATAACGCAAAAGACAAAACAACGAGACCAAAGTTAATATAATAAGTGGCTTTTCCAAGATAGAAAGAGCTCACAAGGACAAAGGATTTTAAAAGGGACTCCGAAGTGGCCTGCTTTCTTCGCAAAATTTAATTCGTCCTAGTTGTGTTGATTCAAAGTTTTATTGTTTTGGTTGGGGTCCGGCTGGCCGTGAGTATTTGTTTTGTTTACTATTTTTCTATCTGAGTTTTCTGTTGGCCTGCCCTGTTTTTTCCTGCTGTTGTCTTTTTTCCTCAATCTCTCTCCTGCTGAAGCCAGCTGACCACGCACACCTGAGTCTAATCCACAATCACCTGCTCCGGCACCTGCATGCCTGCCATCTCCGATCATCAATAGTATTTCTGTCCCGGCTCTTCAAACCATCGTTGCTTAATCATTGCTCCAGTCATGCCGGTGAAACTCGCTACAAGCTACCTTCCTTGCGCATTTCGTTTCTCTGTGTTTACATGTACTTACTTCCTTTTGTTTCTCCCCCCACAGTGTCACCTCCACTCCTGACCCGTACTATTGTGTCATGCCCTTCTGTCTCACTAACGGCCCAGCAGTCTTCCAGGCCCTTGTTAACAAAGTATTCTGTGACTTTTTACATCGGTTTGTGTTCGTCTACCTTGACAATATTCTAATCTCCTCCCACGACCCAGTCCAACACACAGAACACGTTCAGTTGGTGCTGCGGCGGATTCTGGAGAACAGACTGTTCGTCAAGGCTTAGAAATGTGAGTTTAGCGTTCCGTCTGGGCAATTTCTGGGTTTGGTCGTTGAGAGTGGGCAACTAAGATTAAACAATAATAATGTATACTGTTTATTGATCCCCAGTGGGGAAATTATAATTATCACTTTTTCTGTTAGTAATCACTACAAACAGGCCTGAGATACTAACACATGCCCAGGACCTAATAATGCACAAACGGAGAGATGTCAGAGTGAGTGAGCTGCCAGTGTTGGACCAGCACCCTGATTGTGTAGGGTGTCTTACTCCAGGAGGTGAAGTGGCATCTCTCCAGCTACCAATAGAAACTCCATACTACGTACGGGGACTTGAACCAGGGACATTACAATTCCCAACCAAACTCCCTACGGACTAAGCTACTGCCACCTCAAGCTGTTGTTGACTGGCCCATTCCCACCTCAGTAAAACCATTCCAACGTTTTTGGGCCTTTAAATTTTACCACCGGTTAATCTGCAATTACAGCTCTTTGGCCGCCCCCATCGCCCATCTCACCTCCCCTTCAGTTCCCTTCTTCTGGTCTGCAGGCTTCTCCCTTCTCAAGTCCCATTTCACCTCTGCCCCTATTCTCACCAACCCTGACCCATCCCTTCAGTTTGTGGTGGAGGTGTACGCCTTGGATATGGGCGTTGGGGCTACCCTGTCTCAATGTTCCCCTTCTCACCAGAAACTCCACCCTTGTGCCTTCTTCACCCGACTCCTAACCCCAGCTGAGCGGAATTACAGCATGGAGGAATGGGAGCTGCTTGCCCTTGAGGAGTGGAGGCACTGGTTGGAGGGCTCCCAACAGCCCTTCTTAGGCTGGACTGATCACAAAAACCTCTCATACATCCACACCGCTCAGAGACTCGATTCACGGCAGGCTAGGTGGGCCCTGTTCTTCAACCAGTTAAATTTCAATTCAATTCAATTTCATTTTATTTATAGTATCAATTCATTA
>NC_045735.1:29563593-29563726 GCF_008692095.1 Etheostoma spectabile | reverse complement strand
GAGTTATCTCAAGACACTTTACAGATAGAGTAGGTCTAGAACACACTCCGTAATTTACAAGGACCCAACAGTTCCCTCCAGAGCAAGCAACAAGTACAACAGTGGCAAGGAAAAACTTCCTTTTAGGCAGAAA
>NC_045735.1:29563487-29563583 GCF_008692095.1 Etheostoma spectabile | reverse complement strand
CGGACAGACCCAGGCTCTTGGTAAGCGGTGTATGACGACCGGTTGGGATTAGAGTGAAGAGTGGCAATAACAGTCACAAAAAATAGTAGTTTGTAG
>NC_045735.1:29563383-29563477 GCF_008692095.1 Etheostoma spectabile | reverse complement strand
TGTAGTAGTTCATGGCATAGCAGGGCACTGTGCGGCATTACAAGTCACAGCAGGCATCGCATGGCATCGCAGAACGTGTAGCGGGACCATGGCG
>NC_045735.1:29563223-29563373 GCF_008692095.1 Etheostoma spectabile | reverse complement strand
GCTGCTACCATGATTTTGGAGCCTCCCTCATCCAAGGAAACATGTTGGGCGAAAAAGGGAATGACTCCCCAGAGCTAGGTTAGTAACATGTATTTCTGGGACATGGATGCACACAAAATGGAAAGATAGAAAGATAGAAAGATAGAGGAG
>NC_045735.1:29563047-29563213 GCF_008692095.1 Etheostoma spectabile | reverse complement strand
GCTCAGTGTGTCGAAGGAAGTCCCCCAGCTGTCTAAAACTATTACAGCATAACTAAGAGCGACAGGGTAAAGAGAGGAGCCTGGTCGGGCTAACTCTCTCCAACCGGATCGGGCTGTATGCCCTGCCTCCCTCTCGTTTCATTATATTATTGATTATATGATAGAT
>NC_045735.1:29562747-29563037 GCF_008692095.1 Etheostoma spectabile | reverse complement strand
AACTATGACGAGAAGCAGGTGGGCCTGGTTAGGAGGATGCTGCGTGGACATTTAAATAGTGCTAAATCACAACAACAGTTATCTCTTTATGCTTTTCATAGATGAGCAGGTCTAGACCATACTCTGTGATGTTATAGAGAAGGAGGAAGAGAGAGGTGCTCAGTGCATCATGGGAAGTCCCCCAGCAGTCTAGGCCTATAGCGGCGTAACTAAGGGATGGTTCAGGACTCTCCTGAGCCAAGCCTAACTATAAGCTTTAGCAAAGAGGAAAGTCTTAAGCCTACTCTTAA
>NC_045735.1:29562516-29562737 GCF_008692095.1 Etheostoma spectabile | reverse complement strand
GGTGTCTGCCTCCTGAACCCAAACTGGAACTTGGTTCCACAGGAGAGGATCCTGATAGCTGAACGCTCTGGCTCCCATTCTACTTTTAGAGACTCTAGGAACCACAACTAACCCTTAATTCTGGGAGCACAGCACTCTGGTGGGGTAGTAAGGTACTATAAGCTCTTTAACACTAGAACGGCCATGATGGTCATTTTGACCGTTTTGAAATTTATTTATGT
>NC_045735.1:29556568-29562506 GCF_008692095.1 Etheostoma spectabile | reverse complement strand
AATAACTTTGCTGGATAAAAAAATACAATTCTGCTGGTACCTGACTTTTTCTAAAAGGCTCTATATTTTAATTTAAAATAGTTTTAATATACATTACACACTAGGCAAAGAAAATAAAATCACTTTTACCTATTTCGGCCATATACGGTCATTATGACCGCTCGGATTTTCGCGGTATTGTTTTTAATCTTTCGCGCGGTTGAAGATGCATATTGGTTGCTTAGCTACCATCAGCGTCTCTGCCAAAGAAACATCATAAGCGGTCTTGAGTAACAAGGGTGGGAATCAGCAATGGGCCGAAGGACAAGCCAGAGTTGGTAACGCTAGCTACCACAATGAATACGGCGGGGATGGACTCCGTTCTGAATCAGAAGGCAGCGCCGGGTGCTCGCTCTGTGAAAGGAGCGGTACACGCAGCCAGATGGACGCTGGCTACCTACGTGTTCATGTAACTTTATACATCCTCCTCAAACTGGCTGGAATCATTGCACACATCCTCTCCAAGGAGTGCACCAGCAGTAAAATTGTCCGGAGAAAGTTCAGGTAGAACTGGCAGAGGAGCTGAGACACGAGTTTAGAGAGGAGAAAAGGGAGCGGGGCCCGGTCCGAGCAGCGCTGCGCACCACAGCAGACACCAACACGGAGGCAGTGACAGGTGAGGTTGGGTTATAAATGTTCAAATAAGATACTTTTAGGTGTTATTTGCATGTTATAAGTTATGTTGAATGAATTTACACACCATATTTTGCAGATGTGAATGGAATAATTACGTTTTACTATGCTATGATATGAATTATTGAAACACCTGGGCAACTCAAATGTATAATTAAACACGTAAAATTTTACATTTTGGTGTTATTTTGTTTTTCTAAAGATATCCTAACACAATACCTGCATTAAAATTGCAATTAGGTATTTATCATGACAGATTATAGAGTTTAGAATCTTGCGGTCAAAATGACCGCTCACGGCAGTTCTAGTAGTTATGGAATCCAGATCCTTGTGGGACTCCATGACTAACTTTGACGTGCACAGAGGATTCATTGTTAACATGAACAAACTGAGACTGATCTGATAAATAAGACTTAAACCAGCTTAGAGCAGTCCCTTTAATGCCAATTAAATGTTCTAATCTCTGTAATAAGATTTGATGGTCAATGGTATCAAATGCAGCACTAAGATCTAATAACACAAGTACAGAGATAAGTCCTTTGTCTGATGCAATTAGGAGGTCATTAGTAATTTTCACAAGTGCTGTCTCTGTGCTATGATGAACTCTAAATCCGGACTGAAAATCCTCAAATAAGCTGTTGCTATGCAGAAAGTCACATAGCTGTTTGGCAACTGCTTTCTCAAGAATCTTAGAGAAAAATGGAAGGCTGGATATAGGTCTATAGTTGGCTAAAACATCTGGATCAAGGTTGGGCTTTTTCAGAAGAGGTTTAATTACAGCTACTTAAAAGTGCTGTGGTACATAGCCTGTTAATAAAGACAAATTGGTTATATCTAGTAGAGAAGTGTTGACTAAGGGTATAACCTCTTTAAGTAGTAGTTGTGATGGGGTCTAAGAAGCAAGTTGATGGTTTAGATGAAGAAATAATTGAATTAAATTGATAAAGATCAAGTGAATTAAAGCAGTCTAAACATATTTCTGGTTTCACAGCTGTTTCTAAGGTTCCTGAGTTTAGAGATAAGTTAGTGCCAGTTAAAGGCAGGTCTTGGTGAATTTTGTTTCTAATAGTTATAATTTTTTCATTGAAGTATTTCACAAAGTCGTTACTACTAAGAGCTATGGGAATACTTGGCTAAACAGAGCTGTGACCTTCCGTCAGCCTGCCTACAGTGACGAAAAGAAACCTTTTTTAGTTTTGAGACTATCGTGCTAGATTAAACGAGAATTTTCCAATTTGGTGGACCGCCAAATCTTTTCAAGTTTCCGCGATATTTGCTTTAATTTGCGAGTTTCAGTATTATACCATGGAGCTTACCGTCTTTGTTTTATTATCTTCTCTTTTAGAGGGGCAACAGAGTTGAGTGTCATTTGCAGCGAGCCTGCTGCACTACCAACAAATTGATCGATTTGGGAGGGACTGATCGTTAGCATAGGAGTCCTCCTTTACTTTGTATCTGCCCAACTCCCAATGCAACACTGTCATACTCACCGTGGTTGACCGGTTCTCCATATCCGTCCACTTCATCTCTCTGCCTAAACTGCCCACATCCATGGAAAGGCACCGCTTGCTGGTTCACCACTTCTTCCGCCTACACAGGATATCCCAGGACATCATCTCTGACTGGGCACCCCAGTTCACTTTGCAAGTCTGTAAATCCTTCTGCCAATTTCACCCTATCCTATTGCCCTGGATCCTGCAACCCTAAGCCTGATGCCCTGTCATGTCTCCATTCCACAGAATTTCATCCTTCCCTGTTGCTGCCTTGTCACCTCCCTAGTCTGGGAAGAAGAGTCCGCCTGTGAGGTGTGCGCCCGTGCCAAGCCTTCCCTTCAGCCCCCTGCCGGTCTGCTCCAACCTCCTTGTGGTCCCCGGTCGGCCCTGGTCCCACATCGCCCTGGACTTTGTCACTGGTCTGCCCAACTCCCAAGGCAACAGTTTCATACTCACCGTGGTTGACCGGTTCTCCAAATCCGTCCACTTCATCTCTCTGCCTAAGCTGCCTACATCCATGGAAATGCCCCGCTTGCTGGTTCACCACGTCTTCCGCCTACATAGGATAACCCAGGACATCATCTCCGAACGGGCACCCCAGTTCACTTCGCAAGTCTGGAAATCCTTCTGCCAAGCTCTCGCCGGTGGCCGCCACCCAGGGGCCGCTGCCCGGTGGCCGCTGCCTGCCGGCAGACCTGTGCATCGTATCAGTGTCCACTCTCTCTGTAAAAGTAGAGATGAGCAGTGCGGTGTCTGTGGTCGTTGCAGCTTCAAGTTTATACTGGACGCCGCGGAGATTAAGTGGGAAAAAGCAGCGATATTCCCAGATGATATTAAGGAATTAATATTGTTTTACATATATGCACACAGCGTGTATTAAAGTCATTTACTTATTTTTCTACTTTTTGTCCACAGATGGTTCTGTATGAACATTAATTGTACAAAGATATTTAGAATTAGACATAGCTTATAGCGATTCGTGCATATGGTTGTAAAACATGTTCTCACGTTGTGAAAAAGGGTTTGAAATTAAGCCTAGAGTCCTTAGGGTCCATTTACCGAGGAGCATTAATTCCCTCTGCTCACTTTTAAGGCAAAGTAGGCTAAATAATAATACATTTTATTTATATTGTGCTTTACTTGGTAGGCTACTCAAAGACACTTTACGGCACATTTATCACATAAAAACAGAAACACAAAACTAGCATATTTAAAGCAATTAAAACACAGTGTAGCCTACAACTTTGTAAAAATGTGGAGTGACTATAGGCTAAGTAGATATTTTTACACCCTCACACATTCAGTCGGGTCCGCTATGTTGGGCTTTTTCTCTCCGTTTGATAAGAGCCGTATTTCCCTTTTTGCATATGCTTCCCCTCTTCGTTACTTTCCATTAGAAGCTGCTGCTCATTGGGTGAAACATATGGCGCATGCGTCTTCTCAATTCTGCATCAGTAAATCTGTGATCGATACTGGGGTCTATTTAAGAAAGCCATGAACGTGCAATTATCCCAGCTATCTGCCCCTGGCTTGACATAGCTTCACCTGTTCATTGTGGCTCGGCAAACGTGCAACCGATTGAGCCGCAATGAGCGGATCACACTAAGTCAAGCTGCGCTTTTTCACTTATCCTGGATATCTTTCTTCTACTTTAGTGCAACAGGCCCCTTGTCTTTTTGTCCCTGCTGTTTTCTTTTTTCCTCACTTTCCCTACTACACTGTCCTGTATAACCATGGACAAAGATATGCTTGGAGCCTATGGCAATGGCTGTGAAAGGAAACTTGTAAATAGGCCTGAAACTTTGGTGGCAAGAAGGTTTGAGATTTGTTTTTTAACCTGCTGTGTTTGCAAAGGCAAAAAACCCTTTTGCTGTTTGGGCACCTCCTTCCCCCCTACAGACATACAACGTCACTGTTCTAGCGTTATTTCCCATGTTGCTTCAAAATAACTATAAATACCAGTGCAAGCTTTTGATTTACATGAATGTGATGCCACCCAGTGATTTAGCTCTCTTAGACAGTATGACATCCACACAGATGTGGCAAGAGCAGGGTTGGGCACTCTTACAGCTGTTGCTGGTGGCATCTTTCTCTCAGGCTGAGGACTCTTTGTGCAGGCTGAGAGGGGATCCTGAGAACCCCCAGCTATCTACGAATGGGGACATTATGTTGGGGGGAATCTTCTCTTTGTACGCCCGCTGGAAAGTCGGACAGGACACCTACAGGCAAAAACCATTGCCAATGGAATGCAGCAGGTAAATTATACAGTATGAATCTATTTAGATCTAAATTGTATGAAGAAGAAAGTCAAACTTTTAAAGTAAAAAATAGTCCTTGTTTTTTTCTATTAATAGAAAATACTTGAATTTACTATGCTACTGTTTCTATTTCATTGACAAATTTCAACTAGTATTTATTATTATAATGGTGTGTATCCAGTTTGAATTTCAAAGGTTTCCAGTTTGCTCAGGCTATGCTCTTTGCCATAGAGGAGATTAATAACAGCACAGACCTACTGCCTGGTATCTCTCTGGGCTATAAGATCTATGATTCCTGTGCCTCAATTGCCAGAAGTGTGAGGGTTGCACTGGCCTTGGCTAATGGTAATGAGATAATATCTGCACTCTCTGATGCAAAATGTACCAGACCTGCCCAAGTTCAGGCCATAATAGGTGAAGGATCTTCCTCTCCTTGCATGGCTATAGCTACTGTCATCGGACCCTTTCATATCCCAATGGTGGGTAAGATTTGTCAAATGTAATTATATTCGTGAAAAAAATAGTATTTTAATTCTATTCAGCTGGACATAGAAAAAGGGGATTTAAAATAATTGCATTTGCTCAATAAATGTTTCATATTTTGCAACTCTATCTTAGAATATTTTTCTTTCTTTTTCTTTTAGATCAGCCACTTTGCTACTTGTGCTTGTCTGAGTGATAAAACTAAGTACCCTTCCTTTCTTAGAACAATACCCAGTGACTATTACCAGAGTAGAGCCATGGCTCATTTGGTCAAGCACTTTGGTTGGACTTGGGTTGGAGCTATTAGAACAAATGATGGTTATGGCAACAATGGCATGGCCACTTTCACAGAAACCGCCCAGCATCTGGGCATCTGTCTAGAGTACTCTGTAGTTTTCTTTATAACAGACCCACCAGACAAAATTAAAAGGATCATTGACATTATAAAGGCTTCCACTTCCAAGGTGATTGTCACTTTCCTCCCTGCCACTGATGTTATTGCATTAGTACAACAGTTGTCTCGCCACAACCTGACTGGGTACCAGTGGGTAGGCACTGAGGGTTGGATCTCTGATTCCCAAACTGCAGCCATGGATAGGCATCACATTCTGGATGGTGCCATAGGTCTGTCCATCCCCAAAGCACATGTCAATGGAATGATAGAGTTCATGTTGAATGTGACACCGCTCAATTCATCTAGTAATGAAATGTTTCCAGAGTTTTGGGAGACATTATTTAACTGTAAGTTCAAACAGTCCAAATCTTCATCAGGGAATCAGAGAGAATGTACTGGCCATGAAGATCTGACTGGAGTACAAAACAGCTTTACTGATATGTCGCTCATGCCTATCTTTTACAATATCTATAAAGGAGTGTATGCTGTGGCCCACGCACTTCATAATGTTCTCAGCTGTAACAACACCTGTAACAACAAGGTGCAGCTAGATCCATTTACGGTGAGTAGCACATCAATATTTCATATAGTTTTTAAACTAAGTCACATTAACAAGAAAAATTGTTCAAATTCTGAAA
>NC_045735.1:29556397-29556558 GCF_008692095.1 Etheostoma spectabile | reverse complement strand
ATAAATGATTGTCATCTTTTTATCATGCTATTGAGCCAATAGGCCTACATGTTCATCAGGTAATGATATGAATACATGTCTTCTTAGATTTTACAGCACATAAAAAACATTAAGTTCAAAACTAAGGAAGGAGATGACGTTTACTTTAATGAGAATGGAGA
>NC_045735.1:29547490-29556384 GCF_008692095.1 Etheostoma spectabile | reverse complement strand
AGCAGCAAAGTATGAAATTATAAACTGGCAGCCAACAGAACATGGCATTGTGGACTTTCTCAGAGTTGGTCTTTATGATGCATCTCTACCTGAAGACAAACAGCTGAATCTGCTAAATAAGTCTTTAATTTGGGCAAAGAACTCACAACAGGTAAGCTAAAATGGTATTATTGTAAATGTTAGTTTCTGTGAATTTCAAACATAAACTTTCAATAAGGGATGTGATTAGTTAAAGTTATTGTGTCAAATAATTGGTTTGTATACAAGAATATTAGTAATAGAGGCTTGCAAAGCCAACACCTTGTCAAAGAAAATGCCCATACAGTTTTCTTATTATTGTTTTTTTCATACAGGTTCCTTTGTCAGTTTGCAGTGAGCGAAATGTCCCCCAGACATCGCAGGTTCTCCAGAAAGGAAAGCCTGTGCTGCTATGACTGTTTAAGATGTGCAGAGGGAGAAATAAGCAACATTACTGTACAGTGATTTATCTGTTGAAAGTTTCAAAATGATCATTGACATAGGGTCCGCTCACATCAAATAGATGGTCACCCTTATACAATGCTGTCCCCCATCGTGAGTTGCAGCTGCATAATAAGCAATATTCAATAAAGCTATTTGTCTGTTTTAAAGACAGTGCTTGAAGACCAATTATCACCCCCAACATGTTGTACACAAACACAAAGACATTAATGCAGGTTGTTTGTGTAACTCAAGATGTACCTAAACCAGTAACAGACTATGCACATCAGATAATTATAACATAACTCTAAAATCAGAAACCAAAGTCTGTGACTCCTTAAATCTATTTTTGCCACAGTTTTCAACTAGCCTATACGGTATATTACACATTTTTAAAGAATTCTAGAAATGTTGTTATGGTATTGGTGTTCCACCACATGATGAAACATGGAACTATGAAACATTGCTGGGGGTTCTTAGGAATCCAAAATTTATGACAAACATGCATGTTATCAGTCTTATATGCAAAGAAAAGATGTAAGTTGAGAGAAACAAAGAAAAATTGTACTGAGAAATCTAATAACTGCTATTTGTTTCAGATTCCATCACCTGTGCGATGCCACCCTGAGTTCTGGTCAAATGAGAGAAGAGATGCTTGTGTGAAAAGGAGGCAGAGTTTCTATCATATGAAGATATTATGGGAGTGCTGCTCACTGCAGCATCCTTATTTGGAACATGCATCACTGCTGTTGTGGACTTCATTTTCTTCAGATACAGGAAAACTCCTATTGTCAGGCCAACAACTCTGAGCTGACTTCCTCGCTCTCTTCTCCTTGACTCTGTGTTTCCTGTTTTCTCTACCTTCATAGGCCGGCCCTCTGAGTGGTCTTGCAGCTGCGACACACAGCATTCGGCATCACCTTTGTTCTTTGTATCTCTTGTGTTCTGGGGAAAACTATAGTGGTGTTAATGGCCTTCAGGCCACACTTCCAGTAGTAAGTTTATGAAATGGTTTGGGCCTGCACAGCAGACCACTGTTGTGGGCTTCACTGTTATACAAGTTATCATATGTATCCTCTGGTTATCATTTTCTCCTCCTTTTCCATTTAAATCTTAAGATATTCAAGACAAAATCATCTTAGAGTGTGCTCTGGGCTCAGCTGTAGGTTTTTGGGCTGTCCTTGGGTACATAGACTTCTGGCCATGTTATGTTTCATTCTTGCTTTTCTGGCCCGAACTGCCTGATAATTTTAATGAAGCCAAATTTATCACCTTCAGCATGCTGATATTCTGCGCTGTCTGGATCACTTTTTATCCCGCGTATGTCAGCTCCCTGGAAGTTCAGCGTTGCTGTGGAGATATTTGCTATTCTGGCATCCAGTTTTGCACTGCTCTTTTGTATTTTCATTCCAAAATGTTATATTATCTTACTGAAACCAGAGAAGAATACCAAAAAGAATATGATGGGGAAGGGGGTACCAAAAAATTATAAACCCTACATAATATGGGGCAAAGGCTTTTTATGCCATTTAATCATTTTTCAAGCTAACTGTCAAGTAGATATCTATCTTAATTTTATTGAGACTCCTTTTGTTGTACTACTATAGTATTACTGTAGGGTTGGAAAAAAATTCTGAGGCATCACCAATACTCCACTCCCCACCAATACTACAAGCGAAAGCACAAGCAATGTCACAGGTGGCGTATAGTTATTAATAAGAAAAACCTATAATGCAGAAGCTAATTTTTCTCATTAAATGGGCTCATAAATGATCTACAGCCTTTTCAACATTTATTTTTTGTCACTGTCTTGTCTAGTGTCTGCATCTCAAGGTCAAGAACCTACATGTTAAATGCTTGTACTTAAATAAACATTTTTCCATTTACACTTTGTACAGAATCAACTAAACATTTTCACAGCCCTAAAAAACAGGAATTCAAAAGTAGTTTTATATTACAGACATAACAAAATTATGGTGCATACACTTTCAAAATGTAATTGTCATGTTAGCGTATGATTCAATGTACAGCTTTATACATCCTAAACTCTGTAATTTTAAGGCCAACAATTGACATTTGAAACAAACACAGACCCAAAGAGAGATCAGACATCTTAATAGTACTTGTTTCCCTGAATATATCTGTACTGGCCAGTAACTTTAACCGTGTTAATAAAATCTTTATTTGTGACACATATATTACTACTTTGTGTGTTATGTAATATGTGTTTTACACAATCATCCACCACATACATACAGTAAAATACTGATACATGGTATTACAGTGCACATTTATTTTTCTTATTATTATTTGACCCTACATTTTACATCATTCTCATGGAACTTTTCATTTGGATAAGAAAATAAGAGTTACGCTTTTGATAACTGATCAAATAGACATTCAACTGCCTGAATTATCATTTGATATTAATTTGGTGGTTATTGTTATTTCAGTCATAGAGACGTTTATTAGTCAGCTGATATGCCTCGTAGCCCTCTTTAGTTATAAACAATGTTGTGGATGCTTGTTAGTTTCATGAAACACTTAAGGCCACACATTTACATTTCAAACAATGCAATTGCAGCATAGACACAAACAGTCATCAGACATCTTATTGCTACTAATGTAGGCTAATTTTTAATATAACTCTATATTGAAATTATCTGGCTAGAAGATTTAACTGTTAAAAATAGAATCTGTCCATGTGAACTATATTACTGATAGGTGTGTATGGTAATATGTTTTACACAATGTTCCCTGCAAGGCATAAAATACTGTTAAATGACTTTGGCACATTCATTTTTTTTCCTTACTTGACCCTACATGTTACATTATTCTAAGGGAATGCTGCTTTTGGATAAGGGAATTAAAGTTAGACGTTGGACAACTAATCCAAAAAACACCTTCAACATGCCTGATTTAATGAGACATTGGACCATGTGATAATTATTTTGGTGTTTTGTTATTTTTCAGTCAAAGATATGTTAATTAGTCAGTTGGGATGCTTCAATGGCCCTGTTTAGTTAAAAAAACAAATATTTGCTAGATACTTGTTAGTTTATGAAACACTTTAGACATCTCTACAGAGGTTGTGTCTTTGGGGACCTGATTTGTAGGAGCACATGTGGTGAAGTTCATGTACGCCATGCATACCGACTTACACCTCAGCTCTTTCCACTCACAAGCGGTCTAACAAACTAACAAACTGCCTCCGCCATTCCGAGTGTCTCCGACGTCCCTCCACACCTGTCTTCTCACTCACTCTGGAAACTTCCCGTCAGGGCTGTTACATCATGATCCTCTCTAAACTGTGCCCTGGAGAATTTGATCATGATGCTGCCTTTTAAACTTACAAACTTCAATAATGCATTAAAGAAGAAATTAGGTTTTTTATACCTCGTTTTTAAATGTGGGAATGGAAATCAACTCTTAATTTGATGTGCTGAGTGGTTGACAGTAAACAATCCCATTAGATATCAGAAAATAGATCATACAGTTTAGTGTTGACAATAACATGCAAATGTAATGTGTTATTAAACATGTTTTAGTCATATAATTGGAACAAAGCGATCAAAGAAAGTGACATAGTGTGTTGTATAAAGTGTTCATAGGGATTTTGAACCATTCTTTGTCTGGCCCCTCACCTGAGACCACTTTGCCATGGGAGACCCTACCGAGCAACACAGCTCCCAACACACAGCCCTCAGGTTCATAGGGACCACGGACCTCTCCACCACGATAAGGTGAGGTTCCCCGGAGAGGGATCAAAGAAGGTGACTATTAGTAATATGATATATTTTTCTGGATACACACACTTCTACTTCCATATGAATTAAGATACACTTTTTTGAAATAAAGAACCCAACACTGGCCTTTTCTCTTCTCCCTTGTTCCTTTTTTTCCGTGTCAAATATGACAGCTTGGTCAGTGGCCCAACCGAACCAAAAGTTGAAACCAATGTTTTCTGATGGGGTTGAGCCAGGACTATATGTGCAGGAGACTCAGATTCATCATCCCACATCCCATGTTCATAGACCTGTCCTGCCAGATCTCCAGATCTCCAGGCAGGCCGGTTGCAGGCTGAGGCTAGCAGCCCTGGTGCAGAATGGAGATCACCTAACTAAGGAGGCGCAGTGAAGGTTTCGGAAGAAAAAAATAGCAAAACACTGCCACCTGATAAATACCACAAATTTAGAGTTAATATTTGCAGTAGCAGCTAGTTACTCAAGAAGCCTGGGTCAACATTTAGAGGTCCTTGGTAATTCTTCACTCATGCCAAGAAAATGGCAGCAGGGTTGGTGACTGACTGCTTAGTCCAGTTTGACCAGATTGGTGGTCAAACATTTTTTGAGTTGCTTCTTAGCAAAACAAAACCTTTTGTTCTTCAACCAACTAATCAACGTATTCTGGTAAGCGGAGAACTTCCATTAGAATCATTCAGATACTTATGAGCGAGTCCCTCAAATGTCGGCAGCCATGTTGTGCCTCCATCTTTAAAATACATTAGCTGAAGAGGAGATACTCTTACACTCAGTGCACTGTGACAAATCCAGGAGGGGAGAAGTATTTGTGACTGCCGGCGATTTGAAAGCCTGTTGAAGATGGAGGATCACGCCTATTTTCGAGAACATGTAAAAGAGCGCCAAGAAAGTTAAAAGATAATTAAACAATAACCGCAAGACAAAGCAACAAGAAAGTAATAAGTGCTTCCCAAGATTCTAAGAGCTCTTAAAGAGCAAGGATTTTAAAAGGACTCCAAAGTTGCCTGCTTCCTTCAAAAAAGTTACTTCGGCCTAGTTGTGTGAATTAAAAGTTTTATTGTGATGGTTTGGGTCCGGCTGGCCGTGAGTATTTGTTTGTTTACTATTTTTCTATCTGAGTTTTCTGTGGTCAGGGGCCGTTGCACAAAACTAGGATAGGGGGATTAAGCCGGGATATTCAAGTTATCCTATGAATTTAGCTTTGACTCGGTGCACGAAACCGGAATGAATAAGCCCGCCAAGTACCATGGGAATTTTCTTTGCGCTACCTGGTCCAGAGCAGGCTAACAGCCAGGCTAAGATTATCCGGAGTCTCGTGTCAAGTCAGCTGCCGTCTGATCCGAAATAAACAGTTTAAACAGGTTAACAGTTTGTCCGTGGTCTTCTGCTTGTGGCTTTTATTTTTATAAACATGCATAGCCTACTTGTCACTATTTGTTGTCGCGAGTTTGTTAAACCCTACTACGTTGTTAGATGTGTTAGATATGTTGCACTGGCACCCAGATGCGGAGTGGGCCTTTTCCCGGTGGGACGAAAGGTGTCGCCGGCCGCCTGGCATGCGCCGTGGCCCGTGCTGCTGCCCTGTCGCGGACCTGCGTCGCATCGGTGTCCACTCTCTCTGTAAAGTAGTAGATGAGCAGCGCAGCGTCCGTGGTCTCAGCTTTCGGTTTATACAGGACGCGCTCCAAAGATTAAGTGTGACAATATAATGTAGCATATTACCATGATAATAATGGCAAGCTGTCAGAGACCATAACCATTCTATTTTTTATTTTCTTGTTGCTATCCTTCTCTAATAAAGGAAGTTTGTGTTCTAATACTCCTTAATATGTAGGCCTAATGTTTTTTTATTCCTACATTTACATTGGTTTCATAACCTTCTCAATATAGTCTCTTTAAATTCTTTATTTCTTAAATTTCTTAGCGCCTTATACTTTATTCTGTGTTTTTGTGTCCTAATGTTTCTATTTGTTTTAACTGTCTATTCATGTGTTTTTATTAGTTTTAATGCTTATGATTTTTAACTGTTTGTACTTGTGTTTTATCTGTTAACATGATTTCGGGTAAGACTTTGAATTGCCCTGTTGCTGAATGTGCTATACAAATAAAGCTGCCTTGCCTTGCCTGCCTCACATCCCTGACTAATAACGTGGCCTATATACTACAGTATAGGCCTACTATGTAGTGTAGTTTACATTCATCACACCGGGAACACCACAATGGTCCTTACTTTTATTTTGGGTGCGGTCACTTGTCAGAAGAATAAAAAAAACATGAATATTGTTTTACAATGCTCACAGCTGTGTAATTGAAGTTCATTTACTTCTTTTCTAGGTTTTGTGTCCCTTTCTGATTGTTCTGTATAACTTATGAACAAGAATAGATACAGTTTATAGAGATGTGTGCATATTGTTTGTAACTATGTTCTCCAGGCCTTGTGAATACAGGTTGAAATTAGCCTAGAGTCCGTAGGGTCCATTTCCCGCGGAACATTATTCCCTCTGCTCACTTTTAAGGCAAAAGCTAAATAATAATACATTTTTATTATTAGAGTGCTTTACATGGTAGGCTAGTCAAAGACACTTTATAGTAAACCGCATCTTTATCTCATAAAACACAGAACCATGAAACGAGCATATTTAAGCCTTGAAACACAGTGTACCTACACTTTTGTAAAAAGTGGAGTGACTATAGGCTAAGTAGATATTATTACACCCCTCAAACATTCAGTCCGGTCCGCTATGTTGAGCTTTTTCTCTCCGTTTGATAGAGCCATTCCCTTTTTGACTAATCGTCACCTTCTAAAATGCCTAAGTCATTTTTTGACAAAAAGTATTTTCTTGCCTAAATCATCTCCTCATCGTGCTGGCCATCTCTGGTAAATTTCCTACATTCTCAGTTGAACAGTCATGTGATTCTACGCCTTGTATAACTGCCTAAGTCAAAATAGTTCAGTATTTTTTCAGTTTTTTGGTTTCTGAAAACGTGAAAAAATGACTTAGGCGATTATTTTAGGAAGTGACGATATGCTCCCCTCTTTGTTACTTTCCATTAGAAGCTGCGCTCATGGGTGAAACATATGGCGCATCGTCTTCTCAATTCTGCATCAGTAAATCTGTGATTGATACGCGGTCTATTTGAGAAAGCCGTGAACGTGCACTATCCCAGCTTCTCTACACTTGGCTTGACATAGCTTCACCTGTTATCCTGGCTGGCACAACTGCAACCGATTTAAACCGCGTGAAGCAGATCCACAAGTCAAGCGCACTTTTTCCTTATCCGATATCTTTATTCCTGACCTTTTGGGGCAACAGGCCCCTGAACCGTTTGGGGTTCTTGCTGTTTTCTTTTTCCTCATCCTACTCCTGCTGAAGCACTGACCACGCACACCTGAGTCTAATCACAATCACCTTCCCCGTCACCTGCCATGCCTGCCATTTCCAATCATCATATTATTTCTATCACGCCTTCAACCATCGTTGCTTAATCTGCTCCTCATGCCGGTGAACTCGCTACAAGCTACCTTCCTCAACCCTTTCGTTTCTCTGTTGTTTTCATGTACTTACCTCCTTTGTGTTCGCCCCCACCGTGTCCCCTCCACTCTGTCCCGTATTATGGGGTCATTCCCGTCGTCCACTAACGCCCCAGCAGTCTTCCAGGGCCCTTGTTTAACAAGTATTCCGGACTTTTTTTACAATCGTTTTGGTGTTTGTCTACCTTGACAATATTCAAATCTTCTCCCCGCAACCCAGTCCAAACACAGAACATGTCTAGTTGTGCTGCCAGAAGATATTCTGGAGAAAGACTGTTCGTAAAGGCTTAGGAATTGAGTTTAGCGTTCCGCGTGCAATGTCTGGGTTTTGTTGTTGAAGGATGAAGTGTACTGGTGAAGAATTAAAATATAATATTTTTTGTCTGTTTATTGATTCCCCATTGGGGAATTTATAATTTACACATCTGTTAAGTGTTGTCTTTTGTAGTAATCAACTACACACAGCCTTAAATACTCACACATGCCAGGACCTATTCATGCACAAATGGATATCCTGTCAAGTTGAGTGTGGCTGCCAGGTTGGACCAGCTCCCCTTAAGGGGGTAGTGTGCCTTGCTCAAGGGACAGTGCCCAGGAGGTGAAGTGGCATCTTTTCAACGACAATTCGACCAACCATACTTTTGTCTATGGGGGAGGGGCACTTTGTTTCCCAGCCCTCTCCGGTACGGAACTGATCTACTAGCACCCAAATTCTGTTGTTGACTGCCCATTCCTCCTCAGTAACAATTTCAGTTGTTGTATGGGCTTTTAAAATTTTACCACCGTTCATCCGAATTACAGCTCTTGACCGCCCCTCTCAGCCATCCCCAATCCCTTCAGTTGTTCTTCATCTGGTCTCTGAACGCTGCGCCTTGTCCCTTCTCTAATCCTGTTTCATCTCTGCCCCCATTCTCACCAACAGTGACCCATCCCCTCATGTGGTGGAGTTGATGCTCGATATGGGTGTTGGAGCCCTCTGTCTCAATTCTCCCCTTCTGACCAGAAACTCCCAACCTTGGGCCTTCTTCCTCCCAACTCCCTGACTCCCCACTGAGCGAATTCAGCATGAGGACCGCGAGCAGCTAGCCTTCAGGATGGAGGCACTAAGTCTAAAGAGACTCAATTCCTCAGGCTATGTGGGG
>NC_045735.1:29547096-29547465 GCF_008692095.1 Etheostoma spectabile | reverse complement strand
GAGGGAGAAATAAGCAACATTACTGGTACAGTGATTTATCTGTTGAAAGTTATCAAAATGATCATTGACATAGGGTCCGCTCACTCAAAATAGATGGTCACCCTTATACAAATGCTGGTCCCCCATCGTGAGTTGCAGCTGCATAATAAGCAATATTCAAATTAAAGCTATTTGTCTGTTTTAAAGACATTGCTTGAAGACCAATTAATCACCCAACATGTATGTACACAAACACAAAAGACATTAATGCAGGGTTGTTGTGTAACTCAAGATGTTACCTGAACCAGTAACAGACTATGCACATCAGATAATTATTAACATTAACTCTAAAATCAGAAACCAAAGTCTGTGACTCCTTAAATCTAATTT
>NC_045735.1:29537412-29547086 GCF_008692095.1 Etheostoma spectabile | reverse complement strand
TTCAACTAGCCTATACTGTATATTACAACAGTTTTAAAGAATTCTAGAAATGTTGTTATGGTATTTGTTGTTCCACCACATGATGAAACTATGGAACTATGAAACATTGCTGGGGGTTCTTATGAATCCAAATAATTTATGACAAACAATGCAATGTTATCAGTCTTATATGCAAAGAAAAGATGTAAAGTTGAGAGAAAACAAAAGAAAAATGTACTGAGAAAGTCTAATAACTGCTATTTGTTTCAGATTCCATCACCTGTGTGCGATGCCACCCTGAGTTCTGGTCAAATGAGAGAAAGAGCTGTGTGAGAAGGAGGCAGAGTTTCTATCATATGAAGATATTATGGGAGTGCTGCTCACTGCAGCATCCTTATTTGGAACATGCATCACTGCTGTTGTGGCTCATTTTCTTCAGTACAGGAAAACTCCTATTGCTCGGGCCAACAACTCTGAGCTGAGCTTCCTGCTGCTCTTCTCTTGACTCTGTGTTTCCTGTGTTCTCTGACCTTCATAGGCCGGCCCCTGAGTGGTCTGCAGCTGCGACACACAGCATTCGGCATCACCTTGTTCTTTGTATCTCTTGTGTTCTGGGGAAAACTATAGTGGTGTTAATGGCCTTCAGGGCACACTTCCAGGTAGTAATGTTATGAAATGGTTTGGGCCTGCACAGCAAAGACTCACTGTTGTGGCTTCACTGTTATACAAGTTACATATGTATCCTCTGGTTATCAATTTCTCCTCCTTTTCCATTTAGAATCTAAAGATTTCAAAGACAAAATCATCTTAGAGTGTGCTCTGGCTCAGCTGTAGGTTTTTGGGCTGTCCTTGGTACATAGGACTTCTGGCCATGTATGTTTCATTCTTGCTTTTCTGGCCCGAAACTGCCTGATAATTTTTAATGAGCCAAATTTATCACCTTCAGCATGCTGATACTGCGCTGTCTGGATCACTTTATCCCAGCGTATGTCAGCTCTCCTGGAAGTTCACGTTGCGGTGGAGATATTTATTCTGGCATCCAGTTTTGCACTGCTCTTTTGTATTTTCATTCCAAAATGTTATATTCTTACGAAACCAGAGAAGAATACCAAAAGAATATGATGGGGAAGGGGGTACCAAAATAATTAAAACCCTAACATAATATGGGGGCAAAGCTTTTTATGCCATTTTAATCATTTTTCAGCTACACTGTCAAGTAGATATCTATCTTATTTTATTGAGACTCCTTTTTGTTGTACTACATATTATATTACTGTAGGTGTGAAAAAAATTCTGAGGCATCACCAATACTCCACTCCCCACCAATCTAACCGAAAGCACAAGCATGTCTACGGTGGCGTATAGTTATTAATAAGAAAACCTATATATGCAGAAGCTAATTTTTCTCATTAAATGGGCTCATAAATATCTATCAGCCTTTTCAACATTTATATTTTTGTCACTGTCTTGGTCTAGTGTCTGCATCCAAGGTCAGAACCTACATGTAAATGCTTGTACTTAAATAACCATTTTTCCATTTACACGTTTTGTACAGAATCAACTAAACATTTTCCACAGCCCTAAAAACATGAATTCAAAAGTAGTTTTATATTACAGTATAACAAAATTATTGTGCAGTACACATTTCAAAATGTAATTGTCAAGTGTTAGCGTATGATTCAATGTACAGCTTTAAATACATCCTAAACTGCTGTAATTTTAAGGCCAACAATTGACATTTGAACACACACGACCCAAAGAGAGATCAACATCTTAATAGTACTTGTTTCCCTGAAATATCTGTACTGGCCAGTAACATTTAACCGTGTTATAAAAAATCTTTATTTGTGAACAATATATTACTACTTTGTGTGTATGGTAATATGTGTTTTACACACATCCACCACATACATACAGTAAATACTGATACATGGTATTACAAGTGCACATTTATTTTTCTTATTATTATTGACCCTACATTTTACATCATTCTCATGGAACTTTCATTATTGGTAGAAAATAAGAGTTACGCTTTGGATAACTGATCAAATAGACATTTCAACATGCCTGAATTATCATTTGATATTAATTTGGTGTTATTGTTATTTTTCATCATAGAGACGTTTATTAGTCAGCTGATATGCCTCGTAGGCCCTCTTTAGTTATAAACAAAATGTTGTTGGATGCTTGTTGTTTCATAACACTTTAAGGCCAACATTTTACATTTCAAACATGCAATTGCGCAGAGAACAAACAGTCATCGACATCTTATTGCTACTAATGTAGGCTAATTTTTAAATATATACTAATATTGAATATATCTGGCTAGAAGATTTAACTGTTAAAATAGAATCGGTACATGTGAAAACAATATATTACTGATAGTGTGTATGGTAATATGTTTTCAACAATGTTCCCTGCAAGGCATAAAATACTGTTAATGACTTTGGCACATGTACATTTATTTTTTCCTTACTTGACCCTACTGTTACATTATTCTAAGGAATGCTGCTTTTGGATAAGGGAATTAAAGTTAGACGTTGGACAACTAATCACAAAAACACTTCAAACGCCTGATTAATGAGACATTGGACACATGTATAATTAATTTGGTGTTATTGTTATTTTTCAGTCAAAGATATGTTAATTAGTCAGTGGGATGCTTCAATGGCCCTGTTTAGTTAAAAAAACAAATATTTGCTAGATACTTGTTAGTTTAGAAACACTTTAGCCATCTCTACAGAGGTTGTGTCTTTTGGACCTGATTAGTAGGAGCACATGTGGTGAAGTTCATGTCGTCATGCATACCGACTTACACCTCAGGCTCTTTCCACTCACAAGCGGTCTAACAAACTAACAAACTGCCTCCGCCATTCCGGTGTCTCCGACGTCCCTCCACACCTGTCTTCTCAGCTCACTCTGGACACTTCCCGTCAGGGCTGTTACATCATGATCCTCTCTAAACTGTGCCCTGGAGAATTTGATCATGATGCTGCCTTTTAAACTTACCAAACTTCAATAATGCATTAAAGAAGAAATTAGGTTTTTATACCTCGTTTTTAAATGTGGGAATGGAAATCAACTCTAATTTGATGTGCTGAGTGGTTGACAGTAACCATCCCATTAGATATCAGAAAATAGATCATACAGTTTAGTGTTGACATAATATGCAAATGTAATGTGTTATTAAACATGTTTTAGTCATATATTTGAACAAAGCGATCAAAAGTGACATAGTGTGTTGTAGAAAGTGTTCATAGGATTTTGAACCATTCTTTGTCTGGCCCCTCACCTGAGACCACTTTGCCATGGGAGACCCTACCAGGAGCACACAGCTCCCAACAACACAGCCCTCGGTTCATAGGACACACGGACCTCTCCACCACGATAAGGTGATGGTTCCCGGAGAGGGATCAAAGAAGGTGACTTTAGTAATATGATATATTTTCTGGATACACACACTTCTACTTCCATTATGAAATTAAAGATACACTTTTTTGAAATAAGAACCCAACACTGGCCTTTTTCTCTTCTCCCCTTGTTCCTTTTTTTCCGTGTCAAATATGACAGCTTGGTCAGTGGCCCACCCGACCAAAAGTTGAAACCAATGTTTTCTGATGGGGTTGAGGCCAGACTTATGTGCAGGAGACTCAGATTCATCAATGCAACATCCCATGTTCATAGACCTGTCCTGCCAGATCTTCCAGATCTCCAGGCAGGCCGGTTGCAGGCTGGAGGCTAGCAGCCCTGGGTGCAGAATGGATATCACCTAACTAAGGAGGCTGCAGTGAAGGGTTCGGAAGAAAAAAATAGCAAAACACTGCCACCTGATAAATACCCAAATTTAGAGTTATTTTGCAGTAGCTCTTTTCTTCAAGAAGCCTTGGTCACATTTAGAAAGGTCCTTGGATAATTCTTCACTCATGCCAAAAAATGGCAGCAGGGTTGGTGACTGACTGCTTAGTCCTGTTTGACCAGATTGTGGTCCAAACATTTTTTGAGTTGCTTCTTAGCAAAAACAAAACCTTTTGTTCTTCACCACTAATCAACGTATTCTGGTAAGCGGAGAAGCTTCCATTCAGAATCATTCAGAATACTTTGAGCGAGTCCTCAAATGTCGGCAGCCATGTTGTGCCTCCATCTTTAAAATACATTAGCCTGAAAGGAATACTCTTACACTCAGTGGCACTGTGACAAATGCCGGGAGGGGAGAAGATTATTTGTGACTGCCGCAGATTTTTGAAAGCCTGTTGAAGATGGAATCACGCCTATTTTCGAGAACATGTAAAAGAGCCGCCAAGAAAGTTAAAGATAATAAAACAAAACGCAAAAGACAAAGCAACAGAAAGTAATAAGTGGCTTTCCAGATTCTAAGAGCTCTTAAAGAGCAAGGATTTTTAGGGACTCCAAAGTTGCCTGCTTCTTCACAAAAAGTTAATTCGGCCTAGTTGTGTGAATTAAAATTTTTATTGTATGGTGGGGTCCGGCTGGCCCGTGAGTATTTGTTTTGTTTACTATTTTTCTATCTGAGTTTTCTGTTGGTCAGGGCCTGTGCACAAAACTAGGAAAGGGATTAAGCCGGGATATTCAAGTTACCTGGATGAATTTAGCTTTGACTTCGGTGCACGAAACCGGATTGAATTAAGCCCAGCCAAGTACCATGGAGAATTATTCTTTGCGGCTAGCCTGGTCACAGAGCAGGCTAACAGCCAGGCTAAGATTAATCCGGAGTCTCATGTGTCAAGTCAGCTGCCGTCTGATCCGAAATAAACAGTTTAACAGTTGTTAACAGTTTTTCCGTTGTCTTCTGCATGTGTTCGGCTTATTTTTATAAACATGCTAGCCTCCTTGTCACATTGTTGTCGGCGTTTGATTTTAAACCCTACTACAGTTTGTTTAGATGGTTAGATATGGTTGCACTGGCACCCAATCGGATTGGGACTTTCCCGGTGGGAACGAAAGGTGTCGGGCCGCCTGGCATGCGCGGTGCCGCGGCGTGGCTGCTGCCTGTCGCGGACCTGCGATGTCGCATCGGGTGTCCCTCTCTCTGTAAAGTAGAGATGAGCAGCGCAGCGTCCGTGGTCTCAGCTTCAGGTTTTATACAACGCGCTCCAAAGATTAAGTGTGACAATATAATGTAGCATTATTACCATGATAATAATGGCAACTGGTCGAGACACTAACATTCATGTTTTATTTTCTTGTTGCGTAATCCTCTCAATAAAGGAAAGTTTGTGTTCTAATACTCCTTAATATGTAGGCCTAATGTTTTTTTATTAGCTACAGTACATTGGTTTCATAACCTTCTCAATATAGTCTCTTTAAATTCTTTATTTCTTTAAATTTCTTTGCTGCACTGTAACTTTTATTCTTGTTTTTATGTGTCCTAATGTTTCTATTTGTTTTAACTGTCTATTCATGGTTTTTATTAGTTTTTAATGCTTGATTTTTAACTTTTTGTACTTGTGTTTTATCTTTTAACATGATTTCGTGTAAAGCACTTGAATGCCCTGTTGCTGAAATGTGCTATACAAATAGCTGCCTTGCCTTGCCTTGCCTCACACCCTGACTATAACGTGGCCTATATCAGTATAGGCCTACGTATGTAGTTTATTTTACATCATCACACCGGGAACACCACAATGGTCCTTAATCTTTTTTATTTTGGTGCGGTCACTGTCAGAAGAATAAAAAAAACATGAATTTGTTTTACATATGCTCACCGTGTATTGAATTCATTTACTTCTTTTCTAGGTTGTTGTCCCTTTCTGATTGTTCTGTATAACATTAATTGTACAAAGAATAGATACAGTTTATAGAGATGTGTGCATATTGTTGTAACATATGTTCTCCAGGCATTTGTGAATACAGGTTGAAATTAAGCCAGAGTCCGTAGGGTCCATTTCCCGAGAACATTATTCCCTCTGCTCACTTTTAAGGCAAACTAAATAATAATAAGTTCATTTATTTATAGAGTGCTTTACATGGTAGGCTAGTCAAAGACACTTTTAGTAAAACCAGCACTATATTACTCATAAAAACAGAATGAAACGAGCATATTTAAGCAATTGAAACACAGTGTACCTACACTTGTAAAATGTGGGTGACTATAGGCTAAGTAGATATTATTACACCCTCAAACATTCAGTCGGGTCCGCTATGTTGAGCTTTTTTCTCTCCGTTTGATAGAGCCATATTTCCTTTTTTGCAAATCGTCACCTTCTAAAATATTGCCTAGTCATTTTTTGACAAAAAGTATTTTCTTGCCTAAATCATCTCCTCACGTGCTGGCCACTCTGTAAAATTTCCTACATTCTCAGTTGAACAGTCATGTGATTCTACGCCTTTGTATAACTGCCTAATTCAAAATATGTTCAGTATTGGTTCAGTTTTTTGTTGTTTCCTGAAAAACGTGAAAAAATGACTTAGGCGATTATTTTAGAGGTGACGATATGCTTCCCCTCTTTGTTACTTTCCATTAGAAGCTGCGCTCATGGGTGAAACATATGGCGCATTGTCTTCTCAATTCTGCATCAGTAAATCTGTGATTGATACGCGGTCTATTTGAGAAAGCCGTAACGTGCACTTATCCCAGCTATCTACACTTGGCTGACATAGCTTCACCTGTTACCGGCTTGGCAAACTGCAACCGATTAACCGCGATGAGCAGATCCACAATCAAGCTGCACTGTTTTCATTATCCGAATATCTTTATTCTACTTGGGAAAATAATACCAATGACTGAGGTGGTGATGAACAGGCACCAGGAACGGCCCACGTAAAAGCTGGCTTAAAAGTATATACTGATTATACCAAGACTAAATAAGAGTGTGTGTATGTGTGACATATTATACATTATGCTTTGCAGCTGGGTTCCAGCTAGGAGGGAGAGAACAGACAGGGCTATCTTAGTCAGATAAGCTACGTGAGCACGGGAGGAGGAATGTGTGAGGCCAAGGACACTGAAGTTCAGGACGGTCTGCTAACTCAAGAACAGGCTACAAACTAAGAGGAGTGAACATAGCTGTCTGGTGAGGTAAATGATAACTGAAAATAATAGGAAACAGAGGGAAGAGGCAGAGCAGAGAGTGTAACCCAGCAACAGTATAGCTGACCAATCAGGCCCCACAAGGGGAACAATATAACCCTGAGCACAATATTGTTTAAGTGCCTTGGGGGGGACCTCTGTACTAGACAAGTCCCATCCGGTCCGTGCACGTGTAACTGCTCGGAAACGCATTTCATCTGTTGACCACAAGATAAACGCTGTGTTAATACATCATGGAGTCAGTTGTCAGTTTATAGAAGGATTTCTCCAACAATTTGGTGACCCCCGAGTGATAATAATGGACAGGGGTAATCCAACTGGGACCTTGGCATTGTGTCCACGCCGTTCAGCTCAGTCCACCGGCTGCACATCCACCAGCCGTGAAGACAGGACTGAGGCTTCGTACGACTTGCGACTCGTTGCGTGTTGATCAATGAGAGCTCTCAACAAAAAAGGTAAGAGAACGCCTGTTTAAATCAAATTTGTTATTGGCTGAAAACGTAATTGAGTGTCACATTTCAACTGTGTAGTGTTGTTTAAGCGAAATGTATTGTATTGAATGGTGCTGTAATATAAGGATAAACACTGAAATGTGGTGGCTCAATGTGATTGATTAAAAAGAGGAAACAACTCAGAGAGTTTTAAGAAATTGTGAATTACGAGGTTGCGTGTAGTGAGAGGAAAAGGACAAATCAGCAGAGGCCACAAACGGTCAGATGGTTGACGAGGTGACGACGGCTAAGGGGACTGATAGTTTGTCAGATGAGTGATTGTGAATTGCCACCCTTGGTTCTGTGTGAACATCCTAAAAGGTTGCCGTTAAACAGATTGTCATTGTAATTTAACGGATTCCAACCGTGTGTATTTGTGCGAAGGAGTGAGAGGTCACTTTTTAGTTGTAAAGATATAGAGGTCACATAAAAAGGACTCTAGTATGGAGTCTTAATGAAAAAGTTGTTCGTTGTGCATGGGTGAATTTTTGTTGTGTTTGGCTTGTGGGATTTTTTTCTCACTGCTTACTTTTGTTGTAAAAGACGACTCTTATGGTAAGTGTTGTAGGGGCAGTGGAAAAGTATGCAGGTAAAGGAAGGAGAAAGTAGCAAAAGAGATGGTGAAAGAACTGTGAGGAGGAGGATCGGTTTGAGAGAGGGGCGCCGTCCCCGGAGAACAGATGAACTGAATAGTGAAGTATGGAACAAAGTAGTTGTAGTATGCGAAAGGCAGGCAGAGGAGGAAAAGAAAGAAATGGTTTAAATTGACTAACCACCAAGCAACAGGAGTATGAAGCGCAGCAAAAGAATATCGGGTGGGTTGAAAATGACAAATGCAATTACAGAACAATGTGATTGACAAACAGATAGCAAAGTTTCCCAAAAACTGAGACAGAATCTGAACCAGAATAAAACCGTTAGCGCGAGAAAACCCCGCTGCCGCTAGGCAGCCCCCAGTCCCACAAAACCCGTTTGATCACAGATATAGAAACCTAAAATTTCCGCCCCTCACACTACACCACCAGCGCGATACAGTTGTAACTAGGTCCACGGCCATCAAAACCCACAGATCCAAGCCCCATGGTAACGGCCCAATTTACAGCCAAATGCCATTACAAATGACGTCACCACAGGACCCATTGCTCCGGCAAGTAGAGGGCCGCGTACAGTCTTTAGAATGTTATCTAAATTAAAATGGTACGTCAGCGCCAGGGGAGCAGCAGCGGCTCCCCACAACCAGCGACACAGTCCCAGCCGCCCAATCAAAGCTAGACCCCATATTCAGCGTCTTTTTTGCAACAAAATCCCGCGAGCATTTTCACATGTCTAAAGGACCCAGTCCCACCCACACATAGACCCCACAAGACTCAGGAAGAAGGAATATAGCGAACAGCGACAGCAGCAGGGAAAGTGATCAACAGACGAACTCCACTCGAGTTGAAAGGACTAAAAAACGACAATAAACTCAGGCCCCGATCTAGATCACAAAGTCCTCAAGACTGTTTTGTAGCAGGCACATTTACAGGTAGCGATTTACCAAGAGGACCCTGACGAAGTTTATGTATGCTTGCGAAATCAACTAGAATAATGGAAAAACTAACAAAGAGTTCCCGAAGTACAAAAGCAGCAGAGGCAAGCTGCGTCTAACATAAATGAGCTCGTGAGGAAGAGCAGACGCCGCCACACACCATAGTCTGTGCTACAATGCCCCTCCGCCCAGTAGAGTAGGAGGAGGACTGTTGATTTACACCCCTTCAGTTTTGTGCTTAGATTTCTGTGTGCAAAACTCCCCTCCCTGACAGGGGGGCTGAGCATCTTCCTCACAGCTTTCAATAAGTCTTAACAGCAGGAGTGCAGCTGTGTTTGGCAAGCTCTCAAGCATATTGGGTAGAGTATGAGCAGATGAAGCTAGTGCCTTGCCTCACCAGAGTGGGGGCTGGACCCACTGTTCCCCATCAGTGCCTGCATCAGCAGTAGACTCCCTGGCATTTGGGCTACTGCACCGCAGTAGCCCACAAGTTGGGGATCAATGCAGCATGGCATGATTTTAAAAGACTAAGTGAATTAAAATTTGATGCCTATGCGATAGAGCAAAGATTTGGCAGCGTGCTATGAGGTAACCGTGGACCAGTCCGCCGCCACAGTGGCGCTGTTCA
>NC_045735.1:29532947-29537387 GCF_008692095.1 Etheostoma spectabile | reverse complement strand
CCTTGACTCTGTGTTTCCTGTGTTCTCTGACCTTCATAGGCCGGCCCTCTGAGTGGTCTTGCAAGCTGCGACACACAGCATTCGGCA
This sequence comes from Etheostoma spectabile, assembly GCF_008692095.1. Classification (NCBI taxonomy): domain Eukaryota; kingdom Metazoa; phylum Chordata; class Actinopteri; order Perciformes; family Percidae; genus Etheostoma; species Etheostoma spectabile. The sequence continues at coordinate 29,537,300 of NC_045735.1, read as the reverse complement.
TCACCTTTGTTCTTTGTATCTCTTGTGTTCTGGGGTTTCTCTCCGTTGATAGAGCCGTATTTTCCCTTTTGCATATGCTTCCCCTCTTCGTTACTTTCCATTAGAAGCTGCTGCTCATTGGTGAAACATATGGCCCTGCGTCTTCTCAATTCTGCATCAGTAAATCTGTGATCGATACTGGGGTCATTTAAGAAAGCCATGAACGTGCAATTATCCCAGCTATCTGCCCCTGGCTTGACATAGCTTCACTGTTCATTGTGGCTCGGCAAACGTGCAACCGATTGAGCCGCAATGAGCGGATCACACTAAGTCAAGCTGCGCTTTTTCACTTATCCTGGATATCTTTCTTCTACTTTAGTGCAACAGGCCCCTTGTCTTTTTGTCCCTGCTGTTTTCTTTTTTCCTCACTTTCCCTACTACACTGTCCTGTATAACCATGGAAAGATAGCTTGGAGCCTATGGCAATGGCTGTGAAAGGAAACTTGTAAATAGGCCTGAAACTTTGGTGGCAAGAAGGTTTGAGATTTGTTTTTTAACCTGCTTGTTTGCAAAGGCAAAAACCCTTTTGCTGTTTGGGCACCCTCCTTCCCCCCTACAGACATACAACGTCACTGTTCTAGCGTATTTCCCAGTTGCTTCAAAATAACTATAATACCATGCAAGCTTTTGATTTACATGAATGTGATGCCACCCATGATTTAGCTCCTTAGAACAGTATGACATCCACACAGATGTGGCAAGAGCAGGGTTGGGCACTCTACTCTGTTGCTGGTGGCATCTTTCTCTCAGGCTGAGGACTCTTTGTGCAGGCTGAGAGGGGATCCTGAGACACCCCAGCTATCTACGATGGGGACATTATGTTGGGGGGAATCTTCTCTTTGTACGCCCGCTGGAAAGTCGGACAGGACACCTACAGGCAAAAACCATTGCCAATGGAATGCAGCAGGTAAATTATACAGTAGAATCTATTTAGATCTAAATTGTATGAAGAAAAGTCAAACTTTTAAGTAAAAAATAGTCCTTGTTTTTTTCTATTATAGAAAATACTTGAATTATACTATGCACTGTTTCTATTTCATTGACAAATTTCAACTAGTATTTATTATTATATATGTGTGGTATCCAGTTTGAATTTCAAAGGTTTCCAGTTTGCTCGGCTATGCTCTTTCGTGCCATAGAGGAGATTAATAACAGCACAGACCTACTGCCTGGTATCTCTCTGGGCTATAGATCTATGATTCCTGTGCCTCAATTGCCAGAAGTGTGAGGGTTCACTGGCCTTGGCTAATGGTAATGAGATAATATCTGCACTCTCTGATCAAAATGTACCAACCTGCCCAAGTTCGCCATAATAGGTGAAGGATCTTCCTCTCCTTGCATGGCTATAGCTACTGTCATCGGACCCTTTCATATCCCAATGTGGGTAGAATTTGTCAAATGTAATTATATTCGTGAAAAAATAGTATTTAAATTCTATTCAGCTGGACATAGAAAAAGGGATTTAAATAATTGCATTTGCTCAATAATGTTTCATATTTTGCACCTCATCTTAGAATATTTTTCTTTTCTTTTTCTTTTAGATCAGCCACTTTGCTACTTGTGCTTGTCTGAGTGATAAAACTAAGTACCCTTCCTTCTTAAACATACCCAGTGACTATTACCAGAGTAGAGCCTGGCTCATTTGGTCAAGCACTTTGGTGACTTGGGTTGGAGCTATTAGAACAAATGATGGTTATGGCAACAATGGCATGGCCACTTTCACAGAAACCGCCCAGCATCTGGCATCTGTCTAAGTACTCTGTAGTTTTCTTTATAACAGACCCACCAGACAAAATTAAAAGGATCATTGACATTATAAAGGCTTCCACTTCCAAGGTGATTGTCACTTTCCTCCCTGCCCCTGATGTTATTGCATTAGTACAACAGTTGTCTCGCCACAACCTGACTGGGTACCAGTGGGTAGGCACTGATGTTTGGATCTCTGATTCCCAAACTGCAGCCATGGATAGGCATCACATTCTGGATGGTGCCATAGTCTGTCCATCCCCAAGCACATGTCAATGGAATGATAGAGTTCATGTTGAATGTGACACCGCTCAATTCTCTAGTAATGAAATGTTTCCAGATTTGGTAGACCTATTTTAACTGTAAGTTCAACAGTCCAAATCTTCATCAGGAATCAGAGAGAGGTACTGGCCATGAAGATCTGACTGGAGTACAAAACAGCTTACTGATATGTCGCTCATGCCTACTTTTTACAATTATCTATAAGGAGTGTATGCTGTGGCCCACGCACTTCATAATGTTCTCAGCTGTAACAACACCTGTAACAACAAGGTGCAGCTAGATCCATTTACGTGAGTAGCACATCAATATTCCATATAGTTTTTAACTAAGTCACATTAACAAGAAAATTGTTCAAATTCTGAAAATAAATGATTGTCACTTTTTATCATCTATTGACAATAGGCCTACATGTTCATCAGGTAATGATATGAATACATGTCTTCTTAGATTTTACAGCACATAAAAAACATTAAGTTCAAAACTAAGGAAGGAGATGACGTTTACTTTAATGAGAATGGAGACCCAGCAGCAAGTATGAAATTATAACTGCAGCCAACAGAACATGGCATTGTGGACTTCTCAGAGTTGGTCTTTATGATGCATCTCTACCTGAGACAACAGCTGAATCTGCTAATAATATCTTTAATTTGGGCAAGAACTCACAACAGGTAAGCTAAAATGGTATTATTGTAAATGTTAGTTTCTGTGAATTTCAAACATAAACTTTCATAAGGGATGTGATTAGTTAAGTTATTGTGTCAATAATATGGTTTGTATACAGAATATTAGTAATAGAGGCTTGCAAAGCCACACCCTTGTCAAAGACATGCCCATACGTTTCTTATTATTGTTTTTTTCATACAGGTTCCTTTGTCAGTTTGCAGTGAGAAATGTCCCCCAGGAACTCGCAAGGTTCTCCAGAAAGGAAAGCCTGTCTGCGGCTATGACTGTTTAAGATGTGCAGAGGGAGAAATAAGCAACATTACTGGTACAGTGATTATCTGTTGAAAGTTATCAAAATGATCATTGACATAGGGTCCGCTCACTCAAAATAGATGGTCACCCTATACAATGCTGGTCCCCCATCGTGAGTTGCAGCTGCATAATAAGCATATTCAAATTAAAGCTATTTGTCTGTTTTAAAGACATTGCTTGAAGACAATTAATCACCCACATGTATGTACACAAACAAAAGACATTAATGCAGGGTTGTTGTGTAACTCAAGATGTTACCTGAACCAGTACAACGATGCACATCATTAATATTAACATTAACTCTAAAATCAGAACCAAAGTCTGTGACTCCTTAATCTAATTTTGCCACAGTTTTCAACTACCTTACTGTATATTACAACGTTTTAAAGAATTCTAGAAATGTTGTTATGGTATTTGTTGTTTCCACACATGATGAAACTATGGAACTATGAAACATTGCTGGGGGTTCTTATGAATCCAATAATTATGACAAACAATGCATGTTATCAGTTTATATGCAAAGAAAAGATGTAAGTTGAGAGAAACAAAGAAAAATGTACTGAGAAAGTCTAATAACTGCTATTTGTTTCAGATTCCATCACCTGTGTGCGATGCCACCCTGAGTTCTGGTCAAATGAGAGAAGAGCTGTGTGAGAAGGAGGCAGAGTTTCTATCATATGAAGATATTATGGGAGTGCTGCTCACTGCAGCATCCTTATTTGGAACATGCATCACGCTGTTGTGGCTTCATTTTCTTCAGTACAGGAAAACTCCTATTGCCGGGCCAACAACTCTGAGCTGAGCTTCCTGCTGCTCTTCTCTTGACTCTGTGTTTCCTGTGTTCTCTGACCTTCATAGGCCGGCCCCTGAGTGGTCTTGCAAGCTGCGACACACAGCATTCGGCATCACCTTTGTTCTTTGTATCTCTTGTGTTCTGGGGAAAACTATAGTGGTGTTAATGGCCTTCAGGGCCACACTTCCAGGTAGTAATGTTATGAAATGGTTTGGGCCTGCACAGCAAAGACTCACTGTTGTGGTCTTCACTGTTATACAAGTTACATATGTATCCTCTGGTTATCAATTTCTCCTCCTTTTCCATTTAGAATCTAAAGATTTCAAAGACAAAATCATCTTAGAGTGTGCTCTGTGCTCAGCTGTAGGTTTTGGGCTGTCCTTGGTACATAGGACTTCTGGCCATGTATGTTTCATTCTTGCTTTTCTGGCCCGAAACTGCCTGATATTTTTAATGAAGCCAAATTTATCACCTTCAGCATGCTGATATCTGCGCTGTCTGGATCACTTTAATCCCAG
>NC_045735.1:29532813-29532922 GCF_008692095.1 Etheostoma spectabile | reverse complement strand
CGTATGTCAGCTCTCCTGGGAAGTTCAGCGTTGCTGTGGAGATATTTGCTATTCTGGCATCCAGTTTTGCACTGCTCTTTTGTATTTTCATTCCAAAATGTTATATTAT
>NC_045735.1:29532639-29532803 GCF_008692095.1 Etheostoma spectabile | reverse complement strand
CCAGAGAAGAATACCAAAAAGAATATGATGGGGAAGGGGGTACCAAAATAATTATGAAACCCTAACATAATATGGGGGCAAAGGCTTTTTATGCCATTTTAATCATTTTTCAAGCTAACTGTCAAGTAGATATCTATCTTAATTTTATTGAGGACTCCTTTTGT
>NC_045735.1:29524077-29532629 GCF_008692095.1 Etheostoma spectabile | reverse complement strand
TACTACTATAGTATTACTGTAGGGTGTGAAAAAAATTCTGAGGCATCACCAATACTCCACTCCCCACCAATACTACAAGCGAAAGCACAAGCAATGTCTACAGGTGGCGTATAGTTATTAATAAGAAAAACCTATAATGCAGAAGCTAATTTTTCTCATTAAATGGGCTCATAAAATGATCTATCAGCCTTTTCAACATTTATATTTTTGTCACTGTCTTGGTCTAGTGTCTGCATCTCAAGGTCAAGAACCTACATGTTAAATGCTTGTACTTAAATAAACATTTTTCCATTTACACGTTTTGTACAGAATCAACTAAACATTTTTCACAGCCCTAAAAAACATGAATTCAAAAGTAGTTTTATATTACAGTACATAACAAAATTATTGTGCAGTACACATTTCAAAATGTAATTGTCAATGTTAGCGTATGATTCAATGTACAGCTTTAAATACATCCTAAACTGCTGTAATTTTAAGGCCAACAATTGACATTTGAAACAAACACAGACCCAAAGAGAGATCAGACATCTTAATAGTACTTGTTTCCCTGAATATATCTGTACTGGCCAGTAACATTTAACCGTGTTATAATAAAATCTTTATTTGTGAACAATATATTACTACTTTGTGTGTATGGTAATATGTGTTTTACACAATCATCCACCACATACATACAGTAAAATACTGATACATGGTATTACAAGTGCACATTTATTTTTCTTATTATTATTTGACCCTACATTTTACATCATTCTCATGGAACTTTTCATTTGGATAAGAAAATAAGAGTTACGCTTTTGATAACTGATCAAAATAGACATTTCAACATGCCTGAATTATCATTTGATAATTAATTTGGTGTTATTGTTATTTTTCAGTCATAGAGACGTTTATTAGTCAGCTGATATGCCTCGTAGGCCCTCTTTAGTTATAAACAAAATGTTGTTGGATGCTTGTTAGTTTCATGAAACACTTTAAGGCCAACAATTTACATTTCAAACAATGCAATTGCAGCATAGACACAAACAGTCATCAGACATCTTATTGCTACTAATGTAGGCTAATTTTTAAATATATACTATATATTGAAATATATCTGGCTAGGAAGATTTAACTGTTTAAAAATAGAATCTGTACATGTGAAAACAATATATTACTGATATGTGTGTATGGTAATATGTTTTACACAATGTTCCCTGCAAGGCATAAAATACTGTTAAATGACTTTGGCACATGTACATTTATTTTTTCCTTACTTGACCCTACATGTTACATTATTCTAAGGGAATGCTGCTTTTGGATAAGGGAATTAAAGTTAGACGTTGGACAACTAATCCAAAAAAACACTTCAACATGCCTAATTTAATGAGACATTGGACCATGTGATAATTAATTTGGTGTTATTGTTATTTTTCAGTCAAAGATATGTTAATTAGTCAGTTGGGATGCTTCAATGGCCCTGTTTAGTTAAAAAAACAAATATTTGCTAGATACTTGTTAGTTTATGAAACACTTTAGACATCTCTACAGAGGTTGTGTCTTTTGGGGCCTGATTTAGTAGGAGCACATGTGGTGAAGTTCATGTACGTCATGCATACCGACTTACACCTCAGGCTCTTTCCACTCACAAGCGGTCTAACAAACTAACAAACTGCCTCCGCCATTCCGAGTGTCTCCGACGTCCCTCCACACCTGTCTTCTCAGCTCACTCTGGAAACTTCCCGTCAGGGCTGTTACATCATGATCCTCTCTAAACTGTGCCCTGGAGAATTTGATCATGATGCTGCCTTTTAAACTTAACAAACTTCAATAATGCATTAAAGAAAGAAATTAGGTTTTTATACCTCGTTTTTAAAATGTGGGAATGGAAATCAACTCTTAATTTGATGTGCTGAGTGGTTGACAGTAAACATCCCATTAGATATCAGAAAATAGATCATACAGTTTAGTGTTGACAATAACATGCAAATGTAATGTGTTATTAAACATGTTTTAGTCATATAATTTGAACAAAGCGATCAAAGAAAGTGACATAGTGTGTTGTAGAAAGTGTTCATAGGGATTTTGAACCATTCTTTGTCTGGCCCCTCACCTGAGACCACTTTGCCATGGGAGACCCTACCAGGAGCACACAGCTCCCAACAACACAGCCCTCAGGTTCATAGGGACACACGGACCTCTCCACCACGATAAGGTGATGGTTCCCCGGAGAGGGATCAAAGAAGGTGACTATTAGTAATATGATATATTTTCTGGATACACACACTTCTACTTCCATTATGAAATTAAAGATACACTTTTTTGAAATAAAGAACCCAACACTGGCCTTTTTCTCTTCTCCCCTTGTTCCTTTTTTTCCGTGTCAAATATGACAGCTTGGTCAGTGGCCCAACCGAACCAAAAGTTGAAACCAATGTTTTCTGATGGGGTTGAGGCCAGGACTATGTGCAGGAGACTCAGATTCATCAATGCCAACATCCCATGTTCATAGACCTGTCCTGCCAGATCTTCCAGATCTCCAGGCAGGCCGGGTTGCAGGCTGGAGGCTAGCAGCCCTGGGTGCAGAATGGAGATCACCTAACTAAGGAGGCTGCAGTGAAGGGTTCGGAAGAAAAAAATAGCAAAACACTGCCACCTGATAAATACCACAAATTTAGAGTTAATATTTGCAGTAGCAGCTAGTTACTTCAAGAAGCCTTGGTCAACATTTAGAAAAGGTCCTTGGTAATTCTTCACTCATGCCAAGAAAATGGCAGGCAGGGTTGGTGACTGACTGCTTAGTCCATGTTTGACCAGATTGTGGTCAAACATTTTTTGAGTTGCTTCTTAGCAAAAAAAAACCTTTGTTCTTCAACCAACTAATCAACGTATTCTGGTAAGCGGAGAAGCTTCCATTCAGAATCATTCAGAATACTTATGAGCGAGTCCCTCAAATGTCGGCAGCCATGTTGTGCCTCCATCTTTAAAATACATTAGCTGAAGAGGAAGATACTCTTACACTCAGTGGCACTGTGACAAATGCCAGGGAGGGGGAGAAGATTATTTGTGACTGCCGGCAGATTTGAAAGCCTGTTGAAGATGGAGGATCACGCCTATTTTCGAGAACATGTAAAAGAGCCGCCAAGAAAGTTAAAAAGATAATTAAAACAATAACGCAAAAGACAAAGCAACAAGAAAGTAAATAAGTGGCTTTCCAAGATTCTAAGAGCTCTTAAAGAGCAAGGATTTTAAAAGGGACTCCAAAGTTGCCTGCTTTCTTCACAAAAAAGTTAATTCGGCCTAGTTGTGTGAATTAAAAGTTTTATTGTTATGGTTGGGGTCCGGCTGGCCGTGAGTATTTGTTTTGTTTACTATTTTTCTATCTGAGTTTTCTGTTGGTCAGGGGCCTGTTGCACAAAACTAGGATAAGGGATTAAGCCGGGATATTCAAGTTATCCTGGATGAATTTAGCTTTGACTCGGTTGCACGAAACCGGATTGAATTAAGCCCAGCCAAGTAACCATGGAGAATTATTCTTTGCGGCTAGCCTGGTCCAGAGCAGGCTAACAGCCAGGCTAAGATTAATCCTGGAGTCTCATGTGTCAAGTCAGCTGCCGTCTGATCCGAAATAAACAGTTTAACAGTTTAACAGTTTTTCCGTTGTCTTCTGCTTGTGTTCGGCTTTATTTTTATAAACATGCATTAGCCTACTTGTCACTATTGTTGTCGCGAGTTTGATTTAAACCCTACTACAGTTGTTTAGATGGTTAGATATGGTTGCACTGGCACCCAGATGCGGAGTGGGACTTTTCCCGGTGGGACGAAAGTGTGTCGAGGCCGCCTGGCATGCGGCCGGTGCCCGGTGGCTGCTGCCTGTCGGCGGACCTGCGAGTCGCATCGGTGTCCACTCTCTCTGTAAAAGTAGAGATGAGCAGCGCAGCGTCCGTGGTCTCAGCTTCAGGTTTTATACGAACGCGCTCCCAAAGATTAAGTGTGACAATATAATGTAGCATTATTACCATGATAATATGGCAACTGGTCAGAGACCACTACATTCATGTTTTATTTTCTTGTTGCTATCCTCTAATAAAGGAAGTTTGTGTTCTAATACTCCTTAATATGTAGGCCTAATGTTTTTTATTAGCCTACAGTACATTGGTTTCATAACCTTCTCAATATAGTCTCTTTAAATTCTTTATTTCTTTAAATTTCTTTGCTGCACTGTAACTTTTATTCTTGTTTTATGTGTCCTAATGTTTCTATTTTGTTTTAACTGTCTATTCATGGTTTTATTAGTTTTTAATGCTTGATTTTTAACTGTTTTGTACTTGTGTTTTATCTTTTAACTAGATTTCGTGTAAAGCACTTGAATTGCCTGTTGCTGAAATGTGCTATACAAATAAAGCTGCCTTGCCTTGCCTTGCCTCACATCCCTGGACTAATAACGTGGCCTATATCAGTATAGGCCTACGTATGTAGTTAGTTTTACATCATCACACCGGGAACACCACAATGGTCCTTAATCTTTTTATTTTGGTGCGGTCACTTGTCAGAAGAATAAAAAAAACATGAATTTGTTTTACATATGCTCACAGCGTGTATTGAATCATTTACTTCTTTTCTAGTTGTTGTCCCTTTCTGATTGTTCTGTTAACATTAATTGTACAAAGATTAGATCGTTTATAGAGATGTGTGCATATGTTGTAACATATGTTCTCGCATTGTGAATACAGGTTGAAATTAAGCCAGAGTCCGTAGGGTCCATTTCCCGAGGAACATTATTCCCTCTGCTCACTTTTAAGGCAAACTAAATAATAATATTTACTTTATTTATAGAGTGCTTTACATGGTAGGCTAGTCAAGACACTTATAGTAAAACCAGCTATATACTCATAAAAACAGAACATGAAACGAGCATATTTAAAGCAATTGAAACACAGTGTACCTACAACTTGTAAAATGTGGGTGACTATAGGCTAAGTAGATATTATTACACCCTCAAACATTCAGTCGGGTCCGCTATGTTGAGCTTTTTTCTCTCCGTTTGAAAGAGCCATATTTCCTTTTTGCAAATCTTCACCTTCTAAAATAATTGCCTAGTCATTTTTTGACAAAAAGTATTTTCTTGCCTAAATCATCTCCTCATCGTGCTGGCCACTCTGGTAAAATTTCCTACATTCAGTTGAACAGTCATGTGATTCTACGCCTTGTATAACTGCCTAATCAAAATATGTTCAGTTTGGTTCAGTTTTTTGTTGTTTCCTGAAAAACGTGAAAAAATGACTTAGGCGATTATTTTAGAGGTGACGATATGCTTCCCCTCTTTGTTACTTTCCATTAGAAGCTGCTGCTCATGGGTGAAACATATGGCGCATGTCTTCTCAATTCTGCATCAGTAAATCTGTGATTGATAACGCGGTCTATTTGAGAAACCGTAACGTGCACTTATCCCAGCTATCTACACTTGGCTGACATAGCTTCACCTGTTACCTGGCTTGGCAAACTGCAACCGATTTAAACCGCGATGAGCAGATCCATAAGTCAAGCTGCACTTTTTCATTATCCTAATATCTTTATTCTATGTGGGAAAATAATACAATGACTGAGGTGGTGATGAACAGGCACCAGGAACGGCCACGTTAAAAGCTGGCTTAAAAGTATATACTGAATTTACCAAGACTAAATAAGAGTGTGTGTATGTGTGACATATTATACATTATGCTTTGCAGCTGGGTTCCAGCTAGGAGGGAGAGAACAGACAGGGCTATCTTAGTAAGATAAGCTACGTGAGCACGGGAGGAGGAGATGTGTGAGGACCAAGGACACTGAAGTTCAGGACGGTCTGCTAACCAGAGAACAGGCTACAAACTAAGGAGGAGTGAACATAGCTGTCTGGTGAGGTAAATGATAACTGAAAATAATAAGGAAAAGAGGGAAGAGGCAGAGCAGAGAGTGTAACCCAGCAACAGTATAGCTGACCAATCAGGCCCCACAAGGGGAACAAATATAACCCTGAGCACAATATTGTTTAAGTGCCTTGGGGGACCTCTGTACTAGACAAGTCCCATCCGGTCGTGCACGTGTAACTGCTCGGAAACGCATTTCATCTGTTGACCACAAGATAAACGCTGTGTTAATACATCATGGAGTCGTTGTCAGTTTATAGAAGGATTTCTCCAACAATTTGGTGACCCCCGAGCGTGATAACTAAGTGGACAGGGGAATCCAACTGGGCCTTGGCATTGTGTCCACGTCCGGTTCAGCTCAGCCACCGGACTGAATCCCCAGCCCGTGAAGAGACTGAGAGCTCGATCACTGCGACTCGTTGGTGTGATCATGAGAGCTCTCAACAAAAAAGGTAGCAGAAGCCTGTTTAAATCAAAATTCTGTTATTGGCTGAAAACTAAATTGATGTGATCACATTTCAACTGTCGTAAGTGTTGTTTTAAGCGAAATGTATTGATTGCAATGTGCTGTAATTAAGGATAAAACAGATGAAATGGTTGGCATGTGATTTGATTAAAAGAGACAACAACTAGAGAGTTGTAAGAGAATTGTGAATTACGGGTGGCTGTAGGAAGAGGAAAAGGGACAAATAGTCAGAGGCACAAATACGTCCGATGGTTGACGGGTAGGGACGCTAAGGACGATAGTTGCAGATGAGTGATTGTGAATTGCCACCCTTGTTCTGTGTGAACATCCTGAAAAAGAGTTGCAGTTAACGATTGCATTGTAATATTACGATCCACCGCGTGTATTGTGCGAAGGAGTGAGAGGTCACTTTTAAGTGTAAAGATATAGAGTGTACATAAAAAGGCTCTAGATGGAGTCTTAATGAAAAAGTTGTCGTTTTGCATGTGTGATTTTTGTTGTGGTTTGGCTTGTGGATTTTTTTCTCACTGATTATTTGTTGTAAATATGACGACACCTTATGGTAAAGTGTTGTAGGGCAGTGAAAAAGTATGGCAGTAAAGGAGAGGAGAAAGTAGCAAAAGAGATTGGGAAAGAATGGGAGAGAGGAGGATGGATTGAGGGAGAGGGGCGCCGTCCCCGGAGAAGAGTGACTGAATAGTGAAGTATGAAAAAGTAAGTTGGAGTATGCGGAAAGGCAAGGCAGAGGAGGAAAAGAAAGAAAATGGTTTAAATTGACTAAACCACAAGCAAGGAGTATGAAGCGCAGAAAGAGAACTATGGGGTGGGGTTGAAAATGACAAAGCAATAACAGAAACAATTGATTGACAAAACAAGATGACAAAGTTCCCAAAAACTGAGACAGAAGCTGAACAGAATAAAACCGTTAGCGCAGAGAAAACCCCGCTGCCAGCTGAGGCGCCCCCACCCACAAACCCTTTTATCCGATATAGAAACTAAGAATTTCCGCTCCACCGCCGCCGTATAACAGGTCCACGGCCATCAAAACCCACAGATCCACAGCCCCAGTGGTAACCTGCCCATTTACAGCCAAATGCATTACAAATGACGTCACCACAGGACCCATTGGACTCCGGCATATAGAGGGCCGTCGTACAGTCTTAGGAATGTTATCTAAAATTAAAATGGTTAACGTCAGCGCCAGGGGGACAGCAGCGGCTCCCACACAACGCAGCGACACGGCCCAGACGCGCCCAACAAAGTAAGACCTCATAATTCAGCGTCTGTTTTTGCAACAAAATCCACGCGAGCATTTTCACATGTCATAAAGGACCCAGTCCCACCTCACCATAGTACCCCACAAGACTCAGGAAGTAAGGAATGATAGCGAACAGACGACCAGCGCATGGGAAAGTGATCAAACAGACGAAGCTCCAGTCTCGGGTTGAAAGGAACCTAAAAAACGACAAAAACGATGCAGGCCCCGATCTAGATCAAAAGTCCTCAAGACGCTTTTGTAGCAGGCACATTTAACAGGTACATTACCAACGAGGACCCTGACGAAGTTATGGCTTGCGAAGATCAACTAGAATAAGGAAAAACTAACAAAGAGTTCCGAGAGTTACAAAAGCGCAAGAGCAAGTGCGTCTAACCGTAATGAGCTCGTGAGGAATGAGCAGACGCCGCCACACACCAGTAGGTCGGGCTACAATGCACCCCCCCCAGTAGGAGTAGGAGGAGGACTGTTTTGATTGTACACCCCTTCAGTTTTGGTGCTAGATTCTTGTGTGCAAAAACTCCCTCCCTGCAAGGAGGGGCCCCCTGGAGCATCTTCCTCACCAGCTTTCAATAGTCTTACAGCAGGAGTGCAGCTGTGTTGTGGAAGATCTCAGAGCATATTGGGGTTAGAGGATATGGGAGCAGATGAAGCCACGATAGTGCTTGCCCTCACCAGAGTGGGGGCTGGACCCACTGTTCCGCCATCAGTGGCCTGCATCAGCAGTAAGTACTCCCTGGCATTTGGGCTCTAGCTGCACCGCATGTGAGCCCACAGTTGGGGACATGCAGCATGGCATGATTTTAAAAGGACATAAGTGATTAAAATTTGATGCTACTATGCGATAGAGCAAAAAGAGTTTGGCAAGCGTGCTATGACGGGTAACCGTGGGACAAGTCCGCCGCCACAGTGGCGCTGTTCA
>NC_045735.1:29519504-29524052 GCF_008692095.1 Etheostoma spectabile | reverse complement strand
AGAGACCAATACATTCATGATTTTATTTTCTTGTTGCTTATCCTTCTCTAATAAAGGAAAGTTTGTGTTCTAATACTCCTTAATATGTAGGCCTAATGTTTTTTTATTAGCCTACAGTTTACATTGGTTTCATAACCTTCTCAATATAGTCTCTTTAAATTTCTTTATTTCTTTAAATTTCTTATGCTGCACTGTAACTTTTATTCTTGTGTTTTATGTGTCCTAATGTTTCTATTTTGTTTTTAACTGTCTATTCATGTGTTTTATTAGTTTTTAATGCTTATGATTTTTAACTGTTTGTACTTGTGTTTTATCTGTTTAACTGATTTCGTGTAAAGCACTTTGAATTGCCCTGTTGCTGAAATGTGCTATACAAATAAAGCTGCCTTGCCTTGCCTTGCCTCACATCCCTGGACTAATAACGTGGCCTATATACAGTATAGGCCTACGTATGTAGTGTAGTTTACATTCATCACACCGGGAACACCACAATGGTCCTTAATCTTTTTATTTTGGTGCGGTCACTTGTCAGAAGAATAAAAAAAACATGAATATAAAAAAAACGAATTTGTTTTACATATGCTCACCGTGTATTGAATTCATTTACTTCTTTTCTAGTTGTTGTCCCTTTCTGATTGTTCTGTTAACATTAATTGTACAAAGAATTAGATCCGTTTATAGAGATGTGTTGCATATGTTGTAACACTTGTTCTCCGCATTGTGAATACAGGTTGAAATTAAGCCAGAGTCCGTAGGGTCCATTTCCCGAGAACATTATTCCCTCTGCTCACTTTTAAGGCAAACTAAATAATAATATTTACTTTATTTATAGAGTGCTTTACATGGTAGGCTAGTCAAGACACTTATTAGTAAAACCAGCTATATACTCATAAAAACAGAAACTGAAACGAGCATATTTAAGCAATTGAAACACAGTGTACCTACAACTTTGTAAAATGTGGGTGACTATAGGCTAAGTAGATATTATTACACCCTCAAACATTCAGTCGGGTCCGCTATGTTGAGCTTTTTTCTCTCCGTTTGAATAGAGCCATATTTCCTTTTTGCAAATCTTCACCTTCTAAAATAATTGCCTAGTCATTTTTTGACAAAAAGTATTTTCTTGCCTAAATCATCTCCTCATCGTGCTGGCCACTCTGAAAATTCCTACATTCTAGTTGAACAGTCATGTGATTCTACGCCTTGTATAACTGCCTAATTCAAAATATGTTCAGTTTGGTTCAGTTTTTTGTTGTTTCCTGAAAAACGTGAAAAAATGACTTAGGCGATTATTTTAGAGGTGACGATATGCTTCCCCTCTTTGTTACTTTCCATTAGAAGCTGCGCTCATTGGGTGAAACATATGGCGCATGTCTTCTCAATTCTGCATCAGTAAATCTGTGATTGATAACGCGGTCTATTTGAGAAACCGTAACGTGCACTTATCCCAGCTATCTACACTTGGCTTGACATAGCTTCACCTGTTAATCCTGGCTTGGCAAACTGCAACCGATTAAACCGCGATGAGCAGATCCACTAAGTCAAGCTGCACTTTTTCACTTATCCAATATCTTTATTCTACTGTGGGAAAATAATACCAATGACTGAGGTGGTGATGAACAGGCACCAGGAACGGCCCACGTAAAAGCTGGCTTAAAAGTATATACTGATTATACCAAGACTAAATAAGAGTGTGTGTATGTGTGACATATTATACATTATGCTTTGCAGCTGGGTTCCAGCTAGGAGGGAGAGAACAGACAGGGCTATCTTAGTCAGATAAGCTACGTGAGCACGGGAGGAGGAATATGTGAGGTCCAAGGACACTGAAGTTCAGGACGGTCTGCTAACTCAAGAACAGGCTACAAACTAAGAGGAGTGAACATAGCTGTCTGGTGAGGTAAATGATAACTGAAAATAATAGGAAACAGAGGGAAGAGGCAGAGCAGAGAGTGTAACCCAGCAACAGTATAGCTGACCAATCAGGCCCCACAAGGGGAACAATATAACCCTGAGCACAATATTGTTTAAGTGCCTTGGGGGGGACCTCTGTACTAGACAAGTCCCATCCGGTCCGTGCACGTGTAACTGCTCGGAAACGCATTTCATCTGTTGACCACAAGATAAACGCTGTGTTAATACATCATGGAGTCAGTTGTCAGTTTATAGAAGGATTTCTCCAACAATTTGGTGCCCCCGCGAACGTGATAAATAATGGACAGGGGTAATCCAACTGGGACCATTGCATTGTGTCCACGCCGGTTCAGCTCAGTCCACCGGCGCAATCCGCATCCCGTAGACAAAGACTGAGGTCGCTACTGGCGACTCGTTGCGTGGTTGATCATGAGAGCCTCTCAACAAAAAAGGTAAGAGAACGCCTGTTTAAATCAAATTCTGTTATTTGGTGAAAGCGTAAATTGAGTGTACATTTCAACTGTGAAGTGTTGTTTTAAAGCGAAATGTATTGTATTGAATGTGCTGTAATAAGGATAAAACATGAAATGTGTGGCCAATGGATTTGATTAAAAGAGAAAAACACTCAGAGAAGGTTTTAAGAGAATTTGCGTGAATTACGGGTGCGTATGAAGAGGAAAAGGACAAATGCAGAGGCCACTAAAGGTCCGATGGTTGACGAGGTGCGACGCTAAGGGACTGATAGTTTGTCAGATGAGTGATTGTGAATTGCCACCCTTGGTCTGTGTGGGAACTACCTGAAAAGAGTTGCGTTAAACAGTATTGTCATTGTAATTTACGGATTCCACCGCGTGTATTGTGCGAAGGAGTGAGAGGTACTTTTTAACGTGTAAGATTATAGAGGTCACATAAAAAGGCTCTAGATGGAGTCTTAATGAAAAAGTTTTTCGTTGTGCTGGGTGATTTTTGTTGTGGTTTGGCTTGTGGATTTTTTCTTCACTCGCTTATTTTGTTGTAAATGACGACACTTATGGTAAAGTGTTCGTAGGGGCAGTGGAAAAAGTATGGCAGTAAAGGAAGGAGAAAGTAGCAAAAGAGATGGTGAAAGAACTGTGATGAGAGGAGGATGGATTTGAGGAGAGGGGCGCCGTCCCCGGAGACAGTGACTGAATAGTGAAGTATGGAAATAGTAGTTGGAGTTGGCTGGAAAGGCAGGCAGAGGAGGAAAGAAAGAATATGGTTAAATTGACTAAACCACCCAAGCAGAGGAGTATGAAGCGCAGGCAAAGAGAATATCGGGTGGGTTGAAAATGACAAATGCAATAACAGAACAATTGATTGATCAAACAGATAGCCAAAGTTTCCGCAAAAACTGAGACAGTAAGCTGAACCAGAATAAAACCGTAGCGCGAGAAAACCCCGCTGCCCGCTGAGGCGCCCCCCCCACAAAACCCTTTATCCGATATAGAAACTAAGAATTTGCCGCCGTCAACACCCCAGCCAGCGCGAATCACGCTTGATACAGGTCCACGGCATCAAAACCCACAGTATCCACGCCCCGTGGAACGCCCAATTTACAGCCAAATGCCTCTACAAATGACGTCACCACAGGACCCATTGCTCCGGCAAGTAGAGGGCCGCGTACAGTCTTTAGAATGTTATCTAAATTAAAATGGTACGTCAGCGCCAGGGGAGCAGCAGCGGCTCCCCACAACCAGCGACACAGTCCCAGCCGCCCAATCAAAGCTAGACCCCATATTCAGCGTCTTTTTTGCAACAAAATCCCGCGAGCATTTTCACATGTCTAAAGGACCCAGTCCCACCCACACATAGACCCCACAAGACTCAGGAAGAAGGAATATAGCGAACAGCGACAGCAGCAGGGAAAGTGATCAACAGACGAACTCCACTCGAGTTGAAAGGACTAAAAAACGACAATAAACTCAGGCCCCGATCTAGATCACAAAGTCCTCAAGACTGTTTTGTAGCAGGCACATTTACAGGTAGCGATTTACCAAGAGGACCCTGACGAAGTTTATGTATGCTTGCGAAATCAACTAGAATAATGGAAAAACTAACAAAGAGTTCCCGAAGTACAAAAGCAGCAGAGGCAAGCTGCGTCTAACATAAATGAGCTCGTGAGGAAGAGCAGACGCCGCCACACACCATAGTCTGTGCTACAATGCCCCTCCGCCCAGTAGAGTAGGAGGAGGACTGTTGATTTACACCCCTTCAGTTTTGTGCTTAGATTTCTGTGTGCAAAACTCCCCTCCCTGACAGGGGGGCTGAGCATCTTCCTCACAGCTTTCAATAAGTCTTAACAGCAGGAGTGCAGCTGTGTTTGGCAAGCTCTCAAGCATATTGGGTAGAGTATGAGCAGATGAAGCTAGTGCCTTGCCTCACCAGAGTGGGGGCTGGACCCACTGTTCCCCATCAGTGCCTGCATCAGCAGTAGACTCCCTGGCATTTGGGCTACTGCACCGCAGTAGCCCACAAGTTGGGGATCAATGCAGCATGGCATGATTTTAAAAGACTAAGTGAATTAAAATTTGATGCCTATGCGATAGAGCAAAGATTTGGCAGCGTGCTATGAGGTAACCGTGGACCAGTCCGCCGCCACAGTGGCGCTGTTCA
>NC_045735.1:29506826-29519479 GCF_008692095.1 Etheostoma spectabile | reverse complement strand
CCTGCCCGATGGTCATTTTTGAACCGTTTTGAAATTTTAGTTATGTAATAACTTTGCTGGATAAAAACATACAATTCTTCTGGACCTGACTTTTTCTCAAGGCTCTATATTTTAATTTAAAATAGTTGTAATATACCAAATTACAACTAGGCAAAGAAAATAAAATCACTTTTAACCTGATTTCGGCCATATACGTCCCAATTATACACACCGCTCGATTTTCGCGGTATTGTTTTTAATCTTTCGCCGCGGTTGAAGAATGCATATTGGTTGGCTTAGCTACCATCCGCGGATCTGCCAAATAAACTCAAAGCGGTCTTGAGTACCAGGGTGGGAATCAGCATGGTCCGAAGGACAAGCCAGAGTTGGTAACGCTATCTAACCACAATGAATACGGCGGGATGGACTCCGTTCTGAATCAGAAGCAGCGCCGGGTGCTCTCTCTGTGAAAGGAGCGTACACGCAGCCAGATGGACGTGGCTACCTACGTGTTCATGTCACTGTATACACCTTCCTCAAAATGGCGGAATCATTGCACACATCCCTCGCCAAGGAGTGCACCCAGTAAAATTGTCGGATAAAAGTTCAGGTCAACTGGCAGAGGAGCTGAGGACAAGAGGTTTTAGAGAGGAGAAAAAGGGAGCGGGTCCCCGGTCCGGCAGCGCTGCGCACCACAGCAGACACCAACCGGAGGCAGTGACAGGTTGAAGGTGTGGTTATAAATGTTCAAATAAGATATTTTGAGGTGTGTATGTGCATTTATAAGTATTGAATGAATTTACCACACACATATTTTGCAGTGATGGAATAATATTTTCTAGGCTATATATGATTATTGAAACACCTGGGCACTCAAAATTATTGCATAACACGTAAAATTTACATTTTGTGGTTATTTTGTTTTTACAAAAGATCCTAACAATACCTGCATTAAAAAATTGCAATGTAGGTACTTTATCATGACAGATTAGTAGATTTAGAACTCTGCGGTCAAAATGACCGATCACGGCAGTTCTAGTAGTTATGGAATCAGATACTGTGGGAAAACTCCCCCCCCATGGGACTACTTTGACGTGCACAAGATGGATTCATTGTAACATGACAAAACTGGACTGATCTGATAAATAAAGACTTAACCAGCTTAGAGCAGTCCCTTTAATGCCAATTAAATGTTCCGAATCCTCTGTAATACGACTTTGCTGGTCAATGGTATCAAATGCAGCACTAAGATCTAATTAACACAGTACAGAGATAAGTCCTGTTGTCTGATGCAATAGTGAGGTCATTAGTAATTTCAAAGTGCTGTCTTGGAGGTATGATGACTCAAATCCGCGACTGAAATCCCAAATAACTGTTGCTATGCAGAAAGTCACATAGCGTTGTGGCCGCTTTCTCAAGAATTGATTCGAGAAAAATGAAGGCTGGATATAGGCTTATAGTTGAGCAACATCTGGACAAGGTGTGGGCTTTTCAGAAGAGTTCCTACGTTACGCTACTTAAAGTTGCTGTGGTACACATGAGCTGTGATAAAAGACAAATGGTTATAGCTATAAGAAGTGTGATAAGGGTGAAACCTCTTAAGTAGTTTGTGATGGGGTCTAAGAGCAAGTTGATGGTTAGATGAAGAAATGAAGTGAATTCAAATTTGATACAAGATCAGTGAATTCCAAGCCAGTCTAAACATTATTTCTGGTTTCACCCCAGCGTCAAGTTCCTGGTTTAGAGATAAGTTAGTTGGCCAGTTCAAAGGCAGGTCTTTG
Source organism: Etheostoma spectabile (assembly GCF_008692095.1). Classification (NCBI taxonomy): domain Eukaryota; kingdom Metazoa; phylum Chordata; class Actinopteri; order Perciformes; family Percidae; genus Etheostoma; species Etheostoma spectabile. Next base: position 29,517,719 of record NC_045735.1, on the reverse strand, counting down.
GTGAATTGTTGTTTCTAATAGTTAAATTCTTTTCATTGGAAGTATTTTCACAAGTAGTATACAGCAGTTGGCACAGCTTACTTCGTCGCCTACAGGAGCTAGAGAATACCTGGAGGTAGCTGATTTCCTCTTTGTGACGAGTAATAGCGCGGCTTCATGGAAAATTCGAAAGGCTTTTTAGTGTTTGAGACTAGGTGCTAGATTAAACGAGAATTTCAATTGGTGGACCGCCAACTTTTTCAACGTTCCGCGATATGTTCTTTAATGTGCGAGTTTCAGTATGTATACCATGGAGCTTACCGTCTTTGTTTTATTATCTCTCTTTTAGAGGGGCAACAGAGTGGATGTCATTTGCACGCAGCCGGCTGCACTACCAACAAATTGATCGATTTGGGAGGGACTGGATCGTAGCAAGAGGAGTCCTCCTTTACTTTGTATCTGCCCAACTCCCAATGCAACACTGTCATAACCCGTGGTGACCGGTTCTCCATATCCTTCCACTTCATCTCTCTGCCAAAACTGCCCACATCCATGGAAAGCCAACCCGCTTGCTGGTTCACACATTCTTCCGCCCACAGGATACCCAGGACATCATCTCTGACTGGGCACCCCAGTTCCTTTGCATCGTAATCCTTCTGCCAACACCTATCCTATTGCCCGTGAGCCTGCACCCTAAGCCGGATGCCCTGTCATGCTCCATTCCACAGAATTTCATCCTTCCCTGTTTGCTGCCTTGTCCACCTCCCTACTCTGGGAAAAGTCCGCCTGTGATGTTGCGCCCGTGCCAGCCTTCCTTCAGCCCCTGCCGGTCTGCTCCACCTCCTTGTGGTCCCCGGTCGGCCCTGGTCCCACATCGCCTGGACACGTTGTCACTGTCTGCCCACTCCCAAGGCACGTTTCATACTCACCGTGGTTGACCGGTTCTCCAAATCCGTCCCACTTCTCTCTCTGCCTAACGCTGCCTACATCCATGGAAATGCCCCGCTTGCTGGTTCCCAGCACTCTTGTTCCCCTACATGGCTAACCCGGGACATCACCCGAACGGCACCCAGTTCACTTCGCAAGTCTTGAAATCCTTCTGCCAAGCTCTCGCGGTGGCCCCACCAGCACGCTGCCCGGTGGCCGCTGCTCCGCGGCAGACCTGTGCTCGTACAGTGTCCATCTCTCTGTAAAGTCAAGATGAGCAGTGCGTGTCTGGTGTCTTTGCAGCTTCACGTTTTACTGGAGCCGCGGATTATCAGTGGAACAGAACGATATTCCCAGATGATTTAAGGAATTTACTATTGTTGTTACATATATGCACACAGCGTGTATAAAGTCATTTACTTTATTTTTCTCTTTTTGTCCACAGAGGTTCTGTATGAACATTCATTGTACAAATATTATAATTAGACATGCTTATACGACCGTGCATATGTTGTAAACTGTTCTCACGTTGTGAAAAAGGGTTTGAAATTATCCAGAGTCCTTAGGGGTCATTTACCGAGAGCATAATTCCCCTTGCTCACTTTTTAAGCAAAGTAGCCTAAATAATAATCATTTTATTTATATTGTGCGTTTCTTTGGTAGGCTACTCAAAGACACTTTACGGAACTTATCACATAAAACGAACACCAAAATAGCATATTTAAAAGCAATTAAAACACAGTGTAGCCTACAACTTTGTAAAAATGTGAGTGACTTAGGCTAAGTAGATATTTTTTACACCCTCACACATTCAGTCGGTTCCGCTATGTTGGGCTTTTTCTCTCCGTTGATAAGCCTGTATTTCCCTTTTGCATATCTTCCCCTCTTCGTGTACTTTCCATTAAGCTGCTGCTCATTGGGTGAAACATATGGGCCATGCGTCTTCTCATTCTGCATCAGTAAATCTGTGATCGATACTGGGGTCTATTTAAGAAAGCCATGAACGTGCAATTATCCCACTATCTGCCCCTGGCTTGACATGCTTCCCTGTTCATTGTGGCTCGGCAAACGTGCAACCGTTGGCCGCCAATGAGCGGATCACACTAAGTCAAGCTGCGTTTTTCACTTACCTGGATATCTTTCTTCTACTTTAGTGCCAACGGCCCCTTGTCTTTTTGTCCCTGCTGTTTTCTTTTTTCCTCATTTCCACCTACTACACTGTCCTGTATACCATGAAGATATGCTTGGAGCCTATGGCAATGGCTGTGAAAGGAAACTTGTAAATAGGCCTGAAACTTTGGTGGCAGAGGTTTGAGATTTGTTTTTTAAACCTGCTGTGTTTGCAAGGCAAAAACCCTTTGCTGTTTGGGCACCTCCTTCCCCCCTACAGACATACAACGTCACTGTTCAGCGTTATTTTCCCATGTTGCTTCAATAACTATAAATACCAGTGCAAGCTTTGATTTCCATGAATGTGATGCCACCCAGTGATTTAGCTCCTTAGACAGTATGACATCCACACAGATGTGGCAAGAGGCAGGGTTGGGCACTCTTACAGCTGTTGCTGGTGGCATCTTCTCTCAGGCTGAGGACTCTTTGTGCAGCTGAGAGGGGATCTGAGAACCCCAGCTATCTACGAATGGGGACTTATGTTGGGGGAATCTCTCTTTGTACGCCGCTGGAAAAGTCGGACAGGACACTCTACAGCAAAAACCATTGCCAATGGAATCAGCAGGGTAATTATACAGTATAATATTTAGATCTAATTGTATGAAGACGAAAGTCAAACTTTTAAAGTAAAAATAGTCCTTGTTTTTTTCTATATAGAAAATACTTGAATTTACTATTTATGTTTCTATTCATTGACACATTCAACTAGTATTTATTATTAGATGTGTGTACCAGTTTGAATTTCAAGTTTCCACGTTTGCTCGGCTATGCTCTCTGCCATAGAGGAGATTAATAAACAGCACAGACCTACTGCCTGGTATCTCTCTGGGCTATAAGATCTAGATTCCTGTGCCTCAATTGCCAGAAGTGTGAGGGTTTCACTGGCCTTGGCTAATGGTAATGATATATATCTGCCACTCTCTGATGCAACATGTACCGACCTGCCCATTTCGGCCATAATAGGTGAGGATCTCCTCTCCTTGCATGGCTATAGCTACTGTCATCGGACCCTTCATATCCCAATGGTGGGTAAGATTTGCAAATGTAATTATATTCGTGAAAAAATAGATTTTAATTCTATTCAGCTGGACATAGAAAGGATTTAAAATAATTGCATTTGCTCAATCAAGTTGTTTCATATTTTGCAACTCTATCTTAGAATATTTTTCTTTCTTTTTCTTTTAGATCAGCCACTTTGCTACTTGTGCTGTCTAGTGTAAAACTAAGTACCCTTCCTTTCTTAGAACAATACCGTGACTATACCAGAGTAGACCATGGCTCATTGGTCAACACTTTGTTGGACTTGGGTTGGAGCTATAGAACAAATGATGGTTATGGCAACAATGGCATGGCCACTTTCACAGAAACCGCCCACATCTGGGCATCTGTCTAGAGTACTCTGTAGTTTCTTTATAACAGACCCACCAGACAAAATTAAAAGGATCATTGACATTATAAAGGCTTCCACTTCCAAGTTGATTGTCACTTTCCCTCCCTGCGATGTTATTGCTTAGTACAACAGTTGTCTCGCACAACCTGACTGGTACCATGTGGGTAGCACTGAGTTGGATCTCTGATTCCCAAACTGCAGCCATGGATATGGCTCACATTCTGGATGGTGCCATAGTCTGTCCATCCCAAAGCACATGTCAATGGAATGATAGATTTCATGTTGAATGTGACACCGCTCATTCATCTAGTAATGAAATGTTTCCAGAGTTTTGGATACAGTTATTTAACGTGTAAGTTCAAACAGTCCAAATCTTCATCAGGAATCAGAGAGAATGTACTGGCCATGAAGATCTGACTGGAGTACAAAACGCTTTACGGATATGTCGCTCATGCCTATCTTTTACAATACTATAAAGGAGTGTATGCTGTGGCCCACGCACTTCATAATGTTCTCAGCTGTAACAACACCTGTAACAACAAGGTGCAGCTAGATCCATTTACGGTGAGTACACATCAATATTCATATAGTTTTTAACTAAGTCACATTAACAAAAAAAATTGTTCAAATTCTAAAAATAAATGATTGTCACTTTTTATCATGCTATTGAGCATAGCCCACATGTTCATCAGTATGATATGAATACATGTCTTCTTAGATTTTACACACATAAAAACATACGTTCAAAACTAAGGAAGAGATGACGTTTACTTAATGAGAATGGAGACCCAGCAGCAAGTAGGAAATTATAACCTGGCAGCCAACAGAACATGGCATTGTGGACTTTCTCAGAGTTGGTCTTATGATGCATCTCTACCTGAAGACAAACAGCTGATCTGCTAAATAGTCTTTAATTTGGGAAAGAACTCACAACAGGTAAGCTAAAATGGTATTATTGTAAATGTTAGTTTTCTGTGATTTCAAACTAAACTTTCAATAAGGGATTTGATTAGTTAAGTTATTGTGTCAATAATTGGTTTGTATACAAGAATATTAGTAATAGAGGCTTGCAAAGCCAACACCCTTGTCAAAGAAAATGCCATACGTTTTCTTTAATTGTTTTTTTCATACGGTTTCCTTTGTCGTTTGCAGTGGAAATGTCCCCAGACATCGCAAGGTTCTCCAGAAGGAAAGCCTGGCTGCTATGACTGTTTAAGATGTGCAGAGGGAGAAATAAGCAACATTACTGTACAGTGATTATCTGTTGAAAGTTATCAAAATGATCATTGACATAGGGTCCGCTCACTCAAATAGATGGTCACCCTATACAATGCTTGTCCCCCATCGTGAGTTGCAGCTGCAAAATAAGCAATATTCCAATAAAGCTATTTGTCTGTTTTTAAGACAGGCTTGAAGACCATTATCCCCCCAACTGTTGTACACAAACACAAAGACATTAATGCAGGTTGTTTGTGGTAACTCAAGATGTATACCTAAACCAGTACCAGACTTGCACATCAATAATTATAACATAACTCTAAAATCAGAAACCAAAGTCTGTGACTCCTTAAATCTATTTTTGCCACAGTTTTCAACTAGCCTATACGAGTATATTACACATTTTTTAAAAGAATTCTAGAAATGTTGTTATGGTATTTGGTGTTCCACCCACACATGATGAAACATGGAACTATGAAACATTGCTGGGGTTTCTTAGGAATCCATAATTTATGACAAACATGCATGTTATCAGTCTTAATATGCAAAGAAAAGATGTAAAGTTGAGAGAAACAAAGAAAAATGTACTAGCAATTCTAATAACTGCTATTTGTTTCAGATTCCATCACCTGTGCGATGCCACCCTGAGTTCTGGTCAAATGAAAGAAGATGCTTGTGTGAAAAGGAGGCAGAGTTTACTATCATATGAAAGATATTATGGGAGTGCTGCTCACTGGCAGCATCCTTATTTGGAACAGCATCACTGCTGTTGTGGCTTCATTTTCTTCAGCTACAGGAAAACTCCTATTGTCCAGGCCACAACTCTGAGCTGAGCTTCCTTGCTCTCTTCTCCTTGACTCTGTGTTTCCTGTTTTCTCTACCTTCATAGGCCGGCCCTCTGAGTGGTCTTGCAACTGCGACACACAGCATTCCATCACCTTTTGTTCTTTGTATCTCTTGTGTTCTGGGGAAAACTATAGTGGTGTTAATGGCCTTCATGGCCACACTTCCAGTGTTAAGTTTATGAAAGGTTTGGGCCTGCACAGCCAAAGACCACTGTTGTGGGCTTCACTGTTATACAAGTTACATATGTATCCTCTGGTATCATTTTCTCCTCCTTTTCCATTTAAATCTTAAGATATTCACAGACAAAATCATCTTAGAGTGTGCTCTGGGCTCAGCTGTAGGTTTTTGGGCTGTCCTTGGGTACATAGACTTCTGGCCATGTTATGTTTCATTCTTGCTTTTCTGGCCCGAACTGCCTGATAATTTTAATGAAGCCAAATTTATCACCTTCAGCATGCTGATATTCTGCGCTGTCTGGATCACTTTTATCCCGCGTATGTCAGCTCCTGGTAAGTTCAGCGTTGCTGTGGAGATATTTCTATTCTGGCATCCAGTTTTGCACTGCTCTTTTGTATTTTCCTTCCAAAATGTTATATATCCTTACTGAAACCAAGAAGAATACCAAAAGAATATGATGGGGAAGGGGGTACCAAAAAATTATAAACCCTACATATATGGGGCCAAAGGCTTTTATGCCATTTTAATCATTTTTCAAGCAACTGTCAAGTAGATATCTATCTTAATTTTATTGAGACTCCTTTTGTTGTACTACTATAGTATTACTGTAGGTGGAAAAAAATTCTGAGGCATCACCAATACTCCACTCCCCACCAATACTACAGCGAAAGCACAAGCAATGTCACAGGTGGCGTATAGTTATTAATAAGAAAACCTATAATGCAGAAGCTAATTTTTCTCCATTAAATGGCTCATACAATGATCTACAGCCTTTTCAACATTTATTTTTTGTCACTGTCTTGTCTAGTGTCCTGCATCTCAAGGTCAGAACCTACAGTTAAATGCTTGTACTTAAATAAACATTTTTCCATTTACACGTTTTGTACAGAATCAACTAAACATTTTCACAGCCCTAAAAAACAGTGAATTCAAAAAGTAGTTTTTATATTACAGAATAACAAATTAGTGGTGCATACACTTTCAAAATGTAATTGTCATGTTAGCGTATGATTCAATGTACAGCTTTATATACATCCTAACTGCTGTAATTTTAAGGCCAACAATTGACATTTGAAACAAACACAGACCCAAAGAGAGATCAACATCTTAATAGTACTTGTTTCCCTGAATATACTGTACTGGCCAGTAAACATTTAACCGTGTTAATAAAATCTTTATTGTGACAATATTTACTACTTTGTGTGTGTATGTGTAATATGTGTTTTACACAATCATCCACCACATACATACAGTAAAATACGATACATGGTATTACAAGTGCACATTTATTTTTCTTATTATTATTTTGACCCTACATTTTACATCATTCTCATGGAACTTTTCATTGGATAAGAAAATAAGAGTTACGCTTTTGATAACTGACAAATAGACATTTCAAACTGCCTGATTATCATTTGATATTATTTGTGTTATTGTTATTTCATCATAGAGACGTTTATTAGTCAGCTGATATGCCTCGTAGCCCTCTTTAGTTATAAACAATGTTGTTGGATGCTTGTTAGTTTCCATGAAACACTTAAGGCCAACATTTACATTTCAAACAATGCAATTGCAGCTAGACACAAACAGTCATCAGACATCTTATTGCTACATGTAGGCTAATTTTAATATAACTACTATATTAAATATATCTGGCTAGAAGATTTACTGTTAAAAATAGAATCTTCCATGTGAACCTATATTACTGATAGGTGTGTATGGTAATATGTTTTACACAATTTCCCTGCAAGGCATAAAATACTGTTAAAATGACTTTGGCAATTCATTTTTTTTCCTTACTGACCCTACATGTTACATTATTCTAAGGGAATGCTGCTTTTGGATAAGGGAATTAAAGTTAGACTTGGACAACTAATCCAAAAAAACACTTCAACATGCCTATTTATGAGACATTGGACCATGTGTAATTATATTTGGTGTTTTGTTATTTTTTCAGTCAAAGATATGTTTAATTAGTCAGTTGGATGCTCAATGGCCCCTGTTTAGTTAAAAAAACAAATATTTGCTAGATACTTGTTGTTTATGAAACACTTTAGACATCTCTACAGAGGTTGTGTCTTTGGGCCTGATTAGTAGGAGCACATGTGGTGAAGTTCTGTACGTCCATGCATACCGACTTCACCTCAGCTCTTTCCACTCCACAAGCGGTCTAACAAACTAACAACTGCCTCCGCCATTCCGACTGTCTCCGACTCCCTCCACACCTTCTTCTCCTCACCTGGAAACCTTCCCTGTCAGGGCTGTTACATCATGATCCTCTCTAAACTGTGCCCTGGAGAATTTGATCATGATGCTGCCTTTTAACTTAACAAACTTCCAATAATGCATTAAGAAAGAAATTAGGTTTTTTATACTCGTTTTTAAAATGTGGGAATGGAAATCAACTCTTAATTTGATGTGCTGAGTGGTTGACATTAAACAATCCCATTAGATATCAGAAAATAGATCATACAGTTTAGTGTTGACAATAACATGCAAATGTAATGTGTTATTAAACATGTTTTAGTCAATAATTTGAACAACGCATCAAGAAAGTGACATAGTGTGTTGTAGAAAGTGTTCATAGGGATTTTGAACCATTCTTTGTCTGGCCCTCACCTGAGACCACTTTGCCATGGGAGACCCTACCGAGCAACACAGCTCCAACACACACCCTCAGGTTCATAGGGACACACGGACCTCTCCACCACGATAAGGTGAGGTTCCCCGGAGAGGATCAAAGAAGGTGACTATAGTAATATGAATATTTTCTGGATACACACACTTCTACTTCCATATGACATTAAAGATACACTTTTTTGAAATAAGAACCCAACACTGGCCTTTTCTTTCTCCCTTGTTCCTTTTTTTCCGTGTCAAATATGACAGCTTTGGTCAGTGGCCCAACCGAACCAAAAGTTGAAACCAATGTTTTCTGATGGGGTTAGCCAGGACTATATGTGCAGGAGACTCAGATTCATCATGCCCACATCCCATGTTCATAGACCTGTCCTGCCAGATCTCCAGATCTCCAGGCAGGCCGGTTGCAGGCTGAGGCTAGCAGCCTGGTGCAGAATGGAGATCACCTAACTAAGGAGGCCAGTGAAGGTTTCGGAAGAAAAAAATAGCAAAACACTGCCACCTGATAAATACCACAAATTTAGAGTTAATATTTGCAGTAGCAGCTAGTTACTTCAAAAGCCTGGGTCAACATTTAGAGGTCCTTGGTAATTCTTCACTCATGCCAAGAAAATGGCAGGCAGGGTTGGTGACTGACTGCTTAGTCCATGTTTGACCAGATTGTGGTCAAACATTTTTTGAGTTGCTTCTTAGCAAAAAAAACCTTTTGTTCTTCAACCAACTAATCACGTATTCTGGTAAGCGGAGAACTTCCATTAGAATCATTCAGATACTTATGAGCGAGTCCCTCAAATGTCGCACCATGTTGTGCCTCCATCTTTAAAATACATTAGCTGAAGAGGAAGATACTCTACACTCAGTGCACTGTGACAAATCCAGGAGGGGAGAAGAATTTTTTGTGACTGCCGGCGATTTGAAAGCCTTTGAAGATGGAGGATCACGCCTATTTTCGAGAACATGTAAAAGAGCGCCAAGAAAGTTAAAAGATAATTAAACAATAACGCAAGACAAAGCAACAAGAAAGAATAAGTGGTCTTCCAAGATTCTAAGAGCTCTTAAAGAGCAAGGATTTTAAAAGGACTCCAAAGTTGCCTGCTTCTTCACAAAAAGTTAATTCGGCCTAGTTGTGTGAATTAAAAGTTTTATTGTGATGGTTGTGGGTCCGGCTGGCCGTGAGTATTTGTTGTGTTTACTATTTTTCTATCTGAGTTTTCTGTGGTCAGGGGCCGTTGCACAAAACTAGGATAGGGGGATTAAGCCGGATATTCAAGTTATCCTATGAATTTAGCTTTGACTCGGTTGCACGAAACCGGATGAATAAGCCCAGCCAATATACCATGGGAATTTTCTTTGCGCTACCTGGTCCAGAGCAGGCTAACAGCCAGGCTAAGATTAATCCGGAGTCTCAGTGTCAAGTCAGCTGCCGTCTGATCCGAAATAAACAGTTTAAACAGTTAACAGTTTTCCGTGTCTTCTGCTTGTGGCTTTTTATTTTTATAAACATGCATAGCCTACTTGTCACTATTTGTTGTCGCGAGTTTGTTAAACCCTACTACGGTTGTTAGATGTGTTGTATGTTTGCACTGGCACCCAGATGCGGAGTGGGCTTTTCCCGGTGGGACGAAAGGTGTTCGCGGCCGCCTGGCATGCGCCGGTGGCCCGTGTCTGCTGCCTGTCGCGGACCTCGCGAGTCGCTCGGTGTCCATCTCTCTGTAAAGTAGAGATGAGCAGCGCAGCGTCCGTGGTCTCCTTTCGGTTTATACAGGACGCGCTCCAAAATTAAGTGTGACAATATTAATGTAGCATATTACCATGATAATAATGGCAAGCTGGTCAGAGACCAATAACATTCTATTTTTTATTTTCTTGTTGCTATCCTTCTCTAATAAAGGAAGTTTGTGTTCTAATACTCCTTAATATGTAGGCCTAATGTTTTTTTATTCCTACATTTTACATTGGTTTCATAACCTTCTCAATATAGTCCTTTAAATTCTTTATTTCTTTAAATTTCTTAGCGCACTTATACCTTTATTCTGTGTTTTTGTGTCCTAATGTTTCTATTTTGTTTTAACTGTCTATTATGTGTTTTATTAGTTTTTAATGCTTATGATTTTTAACTGTTTGTACTTGTGTTTTATCTGTTAACATGATTTCGGGTAAGCACTTTGAATTGCCTGTTGCTGAAATGTGCTATACAAATAAAGCTGCCTTGCCTTCCTTGCCTCACATCCCTGGACTAATAACGTGGCCTATATACTACAGTATAGGCCTACTATGTAGTGTAGTTTACATTCATCACACCGGGAACACCACAATGGTCCTTAATCTTTTTATTTTGGTGCGGTCACTTGTCAGAAGAATAAAAAAAACATGAATATTGTTTTACATATGCTCACAGCGTGTATTGAAGTCATTTACTTCTTTTTCTAGTTGTTGTCCCTTTCTGATTGTTCTGTATGAACATTAATTGTACAAAGAATTAGATACAGTTTATAGAGATGTGTGCATATGGTTGTAACATATGTTCTCGCATTGTGAATACAGGT
>NC_045735.1:29506716-29506816 GCF_008692095.1 Etheostoma spectabile | reverse complement strand
GCCTAGAGTCCGTAGGGTCCATTTCCCGAGGAACATTATTCCCTCTGCTCACTTTTAAGGCAAAAGCTAAATAATAATACATTTTATTTATAGAGTGCTT
>NC_045735.1:29506588-29506706 GCF_008692095.1 Etheostoma spectabile | reverse complement strand
ACATGGTAGGCTAGTCAAAGACACTTTATAGTAAAACCAGCATATTTATCTCATAAAAACAGAAACATGAAACGAGCATATTTAAAGCAATTGAAACACAGTGTAGCCTACAACTTTG
>NC_045735.1:29506176-29506578 GCF_008692095.1 Etheostoma spectabile | reverse complement strand
GAGTGACTATAGGCTAAGTAGATATTATTACACCCTCAAACATTCAGTCGGGTCCGCTATGTTGAGCTTTTTCTCTCCGTTTGATAAGAGCCATATTTCCCTTTTTGCTATCGTCACCTTCCTAAAATAATTGCCTAAGTCATTTTTTGACAAAAAGTATTTTCTTGCCTAAATCATCTCCTCATCGTGCTGGCCATCTCTGGTAAATTCCCTACATTCAGTTAGAGTCATGTGATTCTACGCCTTGTATAACTGCCTAAGTCAAAATAGTTCATATTTTTTCAGTTTTTGGTGGTTGCTGAAAAACGTGAAAAAATGACTTAGGCGATTATTTTAGGAAGGTGACGATATGCTTCCCCTCTTTGTTACTTTCCATTAGAAGCTGCTGCTCATTGGGTGAAA
>NC_045735.1:29501613-29506166 GCF_008692095.1 Etheostoma spectabile | reverse complement strand
ATGCGTCTTCTCAATTCTGCATCAGTAAATCTGTGATTGATAACGCGGTCTATTTGAGAAAGCCGTGAACGTGCACTTATCCCAGCTATCTACACTTGGCTTGACATAGCTTCACCTGTTAATCCTGGCTTGGCAAACGTGCAACCGATTAAACCGCGATGAGCAGATCCCACTAAGTCAAGCTGCACTTTTTCACTTATCCTGAATATCTTTATTCTACTTTTGTGCAACAGGCCCCTGACCTGTTTTTTCTTGCTGTTTTCTTTTTTCCTCAATCTACCTCCTGCTGAAGCCAGCTGACCACGCACACCTGAGTCTAATCCACAATCACCTTCTCCGGCACCTGCATGCCTGCCATTTCCAATCATCAATAGTATTTCTATCACGGCTCTTCAAACCATCGTTGCTTAATCATTGCTCCAGTCATGCCGGTGAAACTCGCTACAAGCTACCTTCCTCAACCATTTCGTTTCTCTGTGTTTTCATGTACTTACCTCCTTTTGTGTTCTCCCCCCACAGTGTCACCTCCACTCCTGTCCCGTATTATTGTGTCATGCCCTTCTGTCTCACTAACGGCCCAGCAGTCTTCCAGGCCCTTGTTAACAATGTATTCCGTGACTTTTTACATCGGTTTGTGTTTGTCTACCTTGACAATATTCAAATCTTCTCCCGCAACCCAGTCCAAAACACAGAACATGTCTAGTTGGTGCTGCAGAAGATTCTGGAGAAAAGACTGTTCGTAAAGGCTGAGGAATGTGAGTTTAGCGTTCCGTCTGTGCAATTTCTGGGTTTTGTTGTTGAGAGTGATGAAGTGGACGGGTGAAGATTAAATAATAATATTTTTTGCTGTTTATTGATCCCCATTGGGGAAATTATAATTTACACTCTGTTATAGTGTTGTCTGTTGTAGTAATCACTACACACAAGCCTGAAATACTCACACATGCTCAGGACCTAATCATGCACAAATGGAGAGATGTCAAAGTGAGTGGGCTGCCAGTGTTGGACCAGCGCCCTTAGGGGGTAGGGTGCCTTGCTCAAGGACAGTGCCCAGGAGGTGAAGTGGCATCTTTTCAACTACAATTCGACCAACCATACTTTGGTCCATATGGGGAGGGGACACTTTGTTTCCCAGCCCATCTCCGTACGGACTGAGCTACTAGCACCCAAATCTGTGGTTGACTGGCCCATTCCTACCTCAGTAAAACAATTTCAAGTTTTTATGGGCTTTTAAATTTTACCACCGGTTAATCCGCAATTACAGCTCTTTGACCGCCCCTCTCAGCCATCCCACCTCCCCTTCAGTTTTCTTCATCTGGTCTCTAGAAGCTGCTGCAGCCTTGTCCCTTCTCTAATCCTGTTTCATCTCTGCCCCCATTCTCACCAACAGTGACCCATCCCTTCAGTTTGTGGTGGAGGTGGATGCCTCGGATATGGGTGTTGGAGCCACTCTGTCTCAATGCTCCCCTTCTGACCAGAAACTCCAACCTTGGGCCTTCTTCTCCCAACTCCTTACCCCCACTGAGCGGAATTACAGCATGGAGGACCGAGAGCAGCTAGCCCTTCAGGAGTGGAGGCACTAAGTCTAAGAGACTCAATTCCCTGCAGGCTATGTGGGTCTTGTTCTTCAACCGGTTCAATTTCAGTCTGTCCTTTTGCCCCGGATCCTGCAACACCAAGTCTGATACCCTGTCCTGTCTCCATTCCCCCGATGACCCGGAAACCATCCAGATTTACATCCTTCCCGGATCCTGCATCCTTGTCTCCCTTGTCTGGGGAGTGGAGTTCGCTTGTGAGATGTGCGTACGTGTCAAGCCTTCCCATCAGCCACCTGCTGATATGCACAGACCTCCTTCTGGACCCCGGTCGGCCCTGGTCCCACATCGCCCTGGACTTTGTCACCAGTCTACCCAACTCCCAAGGCAACACCATCATACTCACCGTGGTTGACCGGTTCTCCAAATCCGTCCACTTCATCCCTCTGCCCAAACTGCCCACATCAGTGGAAACCCCCCGCTTACTGGTTCACCACGTCTTCCGGCTCCACGGCATACCCCAGGACATCGTCTCCGATCGGGCACCCACGTCCTCAGGCTCCTCCTCAGGTCCCCATCATCAGAACCAATGGACAGACAAAGCAGGCCAACAAGGATCTGGGGGTGGCTCTTAGGTGTGACGTACAGTATCCCTTTCACGTGGAGTGTCCACCTTCCTTGGATGGAGTAAGCGCACAAGTCCCATCCCAGCGCAGCCACTGGGATGTCCCTGTTTATATGCACTATGGTGTTCCAGCCTCGACTTTTCCCTGCCATGGAAGAGGAGGTGACGGTTCCATCGGTCCAGGCTCACCTTTAACGGTGTCGACAAGTTTAGAGGGAGGCCAGGGCAGCACTTCAGCGCACAGCTTCCCGCAGTAAATGCCTGGCCGATCGCCACCAGTGACCAGCTCCTGTCTACCAGCCGGGCCAGAGGGTGTGGCTCTCCTCCCAGGACCTCCAACTGAAGACCTCCTCCAAGAAGCCCCCTCCCACACTGTCTCACACTGTTGAAGCTGTCTGGAACCCCACTGCCTTCAGACTTAGGCTCCCGCCTCATCTCCAGATCTATCCGGCCATCCACCTTTCTCGGCTCAAGCCGGTCTCCACCAGTCCTCTCTCCGTCCCAATGGCAGCACCTCCCCCTACACAAATCATCGAAGGCAACCCGGCCAATACGGTACACAACCTCCTGGTTGTGCGATGTAGAGGTCGGGGTTACCGGTACCTAGTGGACTGGGCCGAATACGGACTGGAGGAAAGGTCATGGATTCCCGCCAGCCAGATCATTGGCAAGACAATCCTAGATGACTTTTACAGGGGCTTGGGGCATCCGTTGAGGAGGGGGTGCTGTTATGGTTGGCCGTGAGTATTTGTTTTTTTTTACTATTTTTCTATCTAAGTTTTCTGTTGGCCTGCCCTGTTTGTCCCTGCTTTTTTATTTTTTCCTCATTCCACCCTCCTGCACTGTCCTGTACAACCATGGGTAAAGACATGATTGGAGCCTATGGTAATGGCTGTGAAAGGAAACTTGGAAATAGGCCTGAAACTTTGGTGGACAGAAGGTTTGAGATTTGCTTTTTAACCTGCCATGTTTGCAAAGGCCTAAAACCCTTTTGCTGTTTGGACACCTCCTTCTCCCTACAGAGATACAACGTCACTGTCCTAGAATTATTTCCAATGTTGCTTCAACATGTATAAATACCAGTGCAAGCTTTTGATTTACATGAATGTGATGCCACCCAGTGATTTAGCTCTCTTAGACAGTGTGACATCCACACAGATGTGGCCAGAGCAGGGTTGGGCACTCTTACAGCTGTTGCTGGTGTCATCTTTTTCTCAGGCTGAGGAGTCTTTCTGCAGGCTGAGAGGGGATCATGAGAACCCCCAGATATCTAAGAATGGGGACATTATGTTGGGGGGAATCTTCTCTTTCCACACCAGCTGGAAAGACAGACAGGACACCTACAGGCAAAAGCCATTGCCACTGGAATGCACCAGGTAAATGATACAATATGAATCTATTTAGATCTAAATTGTATGAAGAAGAAAGTCAAACTTTTAAAGTAAGAATTAGTCCTTGTTTTTTTCTATTAAAAGAAAATACTTGAATTTATAATTATCATTATTTCATTGACACATGTCAACTAATATTTATTATTATAACGATGTGTATCCAGTTTGAATTTCAGAGGTTTCCAGTTTGCCCAGGCTATGCTCTTTGCCATAGAGGAGATTAATAACAGCACAGACCTACTGCCTGGTATCACTCTGGGCTATAAGATCTATAATTCCTGTGCCTCAATTGCCAGAAGTGTGAGGGTTGCACTGGCCTTGGCTAATGGTAATGAGATATTATCTACACTCTCCGAGGCACAGTGTACCAGACCTGCACAAGTTCAGGCCATTATAGGAGAAGCCTCTTCCTCTCCGTGCATGGCTATAGCTACTGTCATTGGATCACTTCATATCCCAATGGTAAGATTGGAAAAATGAAATTATGTTTGTGAAATAAAATATTATTGTAATTCAATTCAGCTGGAGATTTAAAATAATTGTATTTGCTGAATAAATGTTTCATATTTAGCATCTCTATCTTAGAATTTTTTTTCTTTCTTTTTCTTTTAGATCAGCCACTTTGCTACTTGTGCTTGTCTGAGTGATAAAACTAAGTACCCTTCCTTTCTTAGAACAGTACCCAGTGACTATTATCAAAGTAGAGCCCTGGCCCAGTTGGTCAAGCACTTTGGTTGGACTTGGGTTGGAGCTATTAGAACAAATGATGGTTATGGCAACAATGGCATGGCCACTTTCACAGAAACCGCCCAGCATCTGGGCATCTGTCTGGAGTACTCTGTAGCTTTCTTTAAAACAGATCCACCAGAAAAAATTAAAAAGATTATTGACATTATAAAGGCTTCCACTTCCAAGGTGATTGTCACTTTCCTCTCCCCTACTGATATTATTGCATTAGTACAACAGTTGTTTCTACACAACCTGACTGGTTACCAGTGGGTA
>NC_045735.1:29500926-29501603 GCF_008692095.1 Etheostoma spectabile | reverse complement strand
CCTGGATCTCTGATTCCCAAACTGCAGCCATGGATTGGCATCACATTCTGGATGGTGCCATAGGTCTGTCCATCCCCAAAGCAGGTGTCAGTGGAATGAGAGAGTTCATGTTGGATGTGAAGCCGCTCAATTCATCTAGTAATGAAATGTTTCCAGAGTTTTGGGAGACATTATTTAACTGTAAGTTCAAACAGTCAAACTCTCCAGCAGGGAATCAAAGAGAATGTACTGGCAATGAAGATCTGACTGGAGTACAAAACAGCTTCACTGATATGTCGCTCATGCCTATCTTTTACAATGTCTATAAAGGAGTGTATGCTGTGGCCCATGCACTTCATAATATTCTCAGCTGTAACAAAACCTGTAACAAAGGTGCAGCTAGATCCATTTACAGTGAGTAGCCCATCAACATTTTATATAGTTTTTAAACTAAGTCACGTTAACAGAAAATTGTACAACTGATTGTCATCTTTTTATCATGCTATTGAGCCAATAGGCCTACATCTTTGTCAGATAATGATATGAATACATGTCTTCATAGATTTTACAGCACATAAAAAACATTCAGTTCAAAACTAAGGAAGGAGATTATGTTTACTTTAATGAGAATGGAGACCAAGCAGCAAAGTATGAAATTATAAACTGGCAGCAAACAGAACATGGCATTGTGGACTTTG